>NW_026943733.1:0-45010 GCF_024139115.2 Armigeres subalbatus
TTTAGGCACCCCTAAATCATTCCGATTGAGCTCAAATTTTGCATGGGGTCATATTTTGGGGTAATGACATTTGTGAGTAATGTCGTTTTTTGATATACGAAAGTGTCATTTCATTTTCCCCTACTGTGTACTTATGTAATACCAAATTGCAGTTAACTACAGACGCTGCAATACCTTATTGTTGTATTATTCATTTTATTCAATTTTTTTTTTCATGAGAGAAGCTACGCAATGAGAATGTTTTTGGATAATATATCACATATTGATAGAGAATGGCATAAAGTGGATTGACATCATAAAAGCCTAAAATCCACTGTTTTAAATAAATGAAGCATTTAGGTATCATTTTTGCAGCATTTTCCACGAGATTCGAAAACAAACACCTATTTGCGTTTCAGAACCTATTTATCATCAGAACCGGTGCCCCCCGCAATTGGGGCTTATTAAAAGAGATTTATCATGAGGCCCCCGAATCAGTTCATTATCGTAACAGCTACCGAAAAACGTCTCTCACGGTATGCTACCTATCGAGGGTGTATACAGACATGATAAGTGAGAGATTTTCTTATTCTCCTTAGGATTCAAACCTTGATGAAACTAAATGATGCGTTATTTAGCGTATCTTTATGTGAATCCACTACCTCCGAATTTAGGTAAATTTTCTTCAAATTATTCACATCCTTTTGTATAAAAAGAATCGGTATGTGCTCGGTATGTTCTATGTGGTACGTTCTCAAAATCTTTTGTGTTGAGTTATTATGGTATTAATGTTAAACATGGTTTTCAAACAAAATATCTTCGTTCTTATTCTCTTTTCCACAGAGGACCCGAAAGATCTGATCCGCAAGTGTCTGGTGGTGGACCCCAGCAAGCGTATCACCGTGATAGAGGCCTTGAAGCACCCGTTCTTCAACACAGTAGTAAGTAGCGCCACAGATCTCACTGAGCTTCTCGTCTGGTTTCCCCATATTTTCGATGGCAGACGCCTCCCTCGTCGTTTTGGCCAATGATCATGATAGCAGCCGCCATCGACTATTCCGCATAATACACACTCTGTACTTATTTGTTGTTTCTCAGCTAAACCTCACCACCACAATACGCACCCCACTGCTCACGGCTGCAATATCCTGGAATTGTTCCTGTGCAGCTTCTCTAATCTTCTCCCCACCATCGTGTGTACAGAGCAGCGTCTGCATCCGCTGAATCCACCTGTTTCTAGCATTGCCATCTTCTCTCGATTTACTCGCTGTACATAATCAATTGGTTTGTGTTGTCCCTACTTCTAGAATTTCTTATTTCAGCCAATTGTATCTATTTTCACGATCTACATTTACCATCTATCAGAAGATTAGGTTTCAGTTGATCGGATCATTTTCTTTTTTCTGTTACAGTCGGTGAAAAAAAATTCTAAAACTGTTTGATTTTATTGTACCTACATATATCTAAAAGAGAATTTTCGTAAGCAATGACGTATTTCTAAGTTGCGTGGTATGACCTACTTCTCGTTTCATGAGTTTGAGTATTAAAATATTTGTTTTGTTTTTGCTTTTCTCGTATTTTTTTTATAAAACTGTGATAAATTGAGAACAATTTTTAAATAGGGGAAAATACGGCTTTGGCAGGTTTTGTTCTATTATTGCCAGGGGGGTTTTTGTCGACCGAATTTTATGAAATTTGTCCACAACATTCTTTGATATGCAAAGAATGTTTAGGCCAAATTTGAGCATAATCAGTCATAAAAAAACCCCTGACAATAATAGAACAAAACCTGTCAAAGCCGTCATTCCCCCTATTTAATTTACATTTTAATTTTATATATTTTCAGTTTTTGTTATACTTCATTTTAATACCTGCAAGTGTTCTGTTGTTCTTTTTTATTTTGAGGTAGAATACTTTTGTTAATAGGAAAAAGATTATAACAAACAGCAAATTTTAATGTCATGTCATGGCACAAATTTGATTAAGAAATCGTTTTCACCGACTGTAATCGTCTCCTCCGAATCATCCAGCCAATTCTATTTTCGTTTATGGCCTATCTTATCTCTGTGCGACGGACTTCCTAATGTTTCAAAAATCGGCATTTGTTTTGGAAATTATCAACACCCATAATTTTATTTCCTAGTATAGAACAGTAGACAAGACGAAAGCACCTATTTGCAATGTGGAATGGGCACGGCGCGCAAACAAATAAATAAGATGAGATGACCGATTCGGTGCGACAACGGTTAGAAGCATCGTCACATGAATCGCACTGATCGTCATCGACGACACAGAATTCAGCTGCTAGATTTTTCACTCAAAAATTGAAAAAAAAAATATTGCAATGTCATCCCAGTGAAACGGTCAACAAATTTGCGCGATAGAAGAATGTGATTGAATTGGATTTGTGTGGGTGGCCCGGTAGAGGACAAACAGGGCCTGACCGGACAACGCTGTTTTCTATTGGGGCTCTTGTGACACAGTCGGCCGAGGATGACTGGGAGCCGCCGATAAAGTTATTTTGTTTCCTAGGCTGGGTAGAATCCGGATCGGAGCGGTTTGTTTTTCGCGTGAGTTGCGCTAATTATAGCGAGCGCATCAACGACGACGACGACAACGACGCTCTTGATGAGTGACAGTGGACAAACGTGAGATTGCCCGGTCCAAGTGTTTTGGATAAAGTCTTGCGTGGGGCTTTATGAATGGATTGTTGACTACAATTTAGTGCATGCATTTAAGTCATATTTTTTGGATGTTTGCTGAATATTTTTATCCTGTCTGATCGAGTTGCTTTCGATGAATCGTTTGCTTATGGTTTACTATGTTATACCACCACATTTTGCAGCTGTACTTTGCAGTTTCTTAAAATATTTTAGTTTTTTTTTTCTTTTGTATATTATAATATACAATAGTAAATTAACAAGTTGATGCTTGGATATTGCTATGCATAAGCGAAAAGTGGTCTCAAAGTGACTAGTTGCTTTTTGGAACAGTCTGTTCACGCTATTAATATTGCGTAATGTCAATATTTCGATAATGTTTCGCTTATCTTAGAAATGATCCGGATACTAAACTTATGAATTTTCCGAAAATTATTATGATTGGATTAAGGATGGGACACACCTAGATTCTATGATCGGCGATGGGAAGACGGACTGTAAATTGTTTTTTGTACGGCCAGACATTTTTTGTGAAAGATATTGAGGTTTGTAGGTTAGACGAAGGAGATCTACTTTAGGTATATTTAGGAATTTGTGTTCGGAATTTTAGTTGACTGCTGTCCAAAATTGAGAAGAAAGCATCCAATGGTTTTTCAGGATTCTTTGTCATTTCACTCATCCTCTCTTTACGTCGCTTATTGGGGGGGCATGAACAGATTTTTTGCTTGGATTATGAAGCAAATTGTAAAATTTTAGTCCCGGTTCCAGGGTCAGATTTTCCTATGTGCCACGTGTAAGGCTATACAAAACTAGTGACTTAAGTGCCATCTTTGGGATATAAAGGATCATTAGTTCCGTTAAGTTCGGCCAGAGACTCCTTCTTCAGGGCAGGTAGTTTTAAACTAGGATGTTTTTCCAAAAGCTCGAGCTTTACTGCAAATTTTAACCCGACCAAAACCAAGTGGAACCATTCAAAATCTTATATTAAAAAAAACTAGTTTAGTTCAAAGGAAAACTACGATTTCCGAACACTTTGAAAAAAAACCGCTAAAAATAGTAATCGGCGAATGTCCTTAACATATTTAGGTATTGAGTAATGAAGCGCAGGGTTGCCTTCTCTTCTTTAATATTTAATCTTAATCAATTGAATGACCGTTTTCGGAAATAATGTAAGGTACAGTGGGGTATGTCGGTAAATAGGGTAAGTGAAAAAACGCAAGTATTTCACTGATGAAGCACAGAATTATTCAATTTCACTTCACAATAAAACAAGGCCATTCAAATCAATGCGTTGAATAAGTGAAATATGAAATAATGAACCATTTCAACATGCGAGAGTAAAAGTTTATTAACCTTTCAAGTTTATCTTTTGCATAAGTTGTTTTGCGTGTCAATAAATACAAATATTTTTTATGTTGGTTTCTATAACACATTCAATTAGTGCATTGATAAGCTGGTTTTCTTTGTAGTTTTGAATTCCAGCCACAAAATGAATTGATATGAACATCAAAAAAATTGAAAACAATATTTTATTGCATTGCCTGTTTTTTACCATGGAAAATGGCAAGTGAAAATTTTCCAAAATTCCAAAATTGAAACAGATTTTTTTGTTTTTCAAATATTTTGTTCTTAGGCATATAAAGTTTTCAATAGATGATTCGTTATGTCATAAATATGATCAATTTCGATATTATATTCAACTTTTATGACTGGATGAACATGAAATATACGATTTCCTTTACCCACTTGCCCCACTGTAGCTTACCTTTAGTTTTTTGCCGTTGTCAAAAGTTTGACTTTTGAATGTTTGAGGACAAGCTCGAATCTTGAAAGTGTGAAAGCGCTACAATTTTCAGGTCATATGAGTTTCAAAGTTCTCAGTAGCATTTATCGTGTCGTCTAGATAGACGTTCCTCAAACGGCGCTCATTCTCTTGTCTGATTTCCGATACCAGTAATCTTCTTAGAATCAATTCGCATTCCAACTCACATTGACATTACATATTCCAAATGCGAAAGATTTATTCGATAAAGGTTCTCAGTAAACTCGGCTATTTTGACCAACAGAATTACCCTCACGCTTCACTCAGATAAGATAAGAAAAATAATGCAATTTAAATTGAATTCAATAATTTCTAAAAATTGAAAAATAATTAACTCTTATCCATTCTCACGGCCTCACGTTGGGCGCTAAATGAAGTACGTCTATTTAGATGACACGATTATTACCACTGAAGACTTTGAAAGTCATTTATATTACCTAAAAATTCTAGCATAACTCTTTCAAGATGCGAGCTTGACCATAAACAATCAAAAGTCAAGCTTTTGTCAGCAGGGGAACTGTTTCGTTTTCCATCTCACTGAACATATATTCAACTCATCGCGGAACAAAGAAATACGGCACCAATTTCGTCTCTTCTTTTTGCTAACATGCATGCTCACTGTTAAAAAAACACAAAAACAAAAAGAAGAAACAGATTAAATAACTTTTCACTGCTTTGCTTTTTGTGGGATGAATATCGGAGCTATGAAACGAAGTCCAGGAGCAGTAACCCTACTTAGGGTATATTATTTCCGAAGACGGCCTTTCAGTTGATACACAGAAGGTTAAACCTGTGCTTGATCAGGGGAACTGGGGGTAAGACGCCCACGTAAAGGAAAATGGCGATTTTATCAATGAAAACAACCATTACAGAATTTTATAACCATGACTCATGGTTGAATTTCAAATGTAGCAATGTACAACAATAGTGATACAAAGACCAAATTTTTTTATTTTTTTTTTATATCTTTATTAATGAGGTTTTCGGCCCTGGACCGGTTCGCCTCGTAATGAAAAAAAGACCAAAATTCTCCAAAGGTCGTTTGACCGAAATCCATTCGGGCAAAATCCATTTGACCGAATGCCACTAGGCCGAACTAGGTCATCCGGCCGAAAAGGACATTTTGTCGAAAAGGACATTTGGCCGAAAAGGACATTTGGCCGAATAGGACATTTGGCTTAATACGACATTTGGCCGAACAGATCATTTGACTAAAGGTCACTGAATTAATCTTTTGAAAAGTGAGAAATGAGGTGTGAAAAGTGAGATGTCTCACTCTTCACTACTTATTTTCTACTTGAGTGAGAAGTAAGAAATATAGAGTGAGAAGTGAGTAGTAAGACGTCTCACTTCTCACTTTGCACCACTCACATTTCAAAATTGAGAAGTGCAAAATCAGAAGTGAGACGTCTTACTACTCACTTCTCTCTTTTCACTTCTCACTGTAAAAAGTGAGAAGCACGAGGTGAGTAGAGAGATGTTTCATCACATCTCAATCCTCATCTCTCACTACTCACTGTAGAAAGTGAAAAGCGTGAAGTGAGTAGTAAGACGTCTCACTACTCACTTCTCACTCCTCATTTCTGAAAAGCGCGAAGTGAGTAGTAAGACGTCTCACTACTCACTTTTCACAGTGAGAACCCGAGCATGAGAAATTGGCTCAATAATACCTAATTCTGTTATTGATACCATACTCTGTTATGAACTAGCCCTGCATAAGAGGTGAAATACCAAAGCAATAATACCAAAAACTAATATGCACAATACTTGAGTCATAACATACTCAGTTATTAAATTGAATTTCAATATCAAATGCATAACCAATCATTATTCTTTTAGTATTGAAATACCTAAGCAAGTCATGCTTCAAGTATTCTGCATTTAAGTTTTTGGTATTTTTTCTTTGGTATTTTACCTCTTATGCAGGGCTAGTTCATACCAATTTCTGTTATTGTGGTCGTCGCTCCTGCTCGGGAAGTGAGAAATAAGGAGTTAAAAGTGAGACGTCTCATTTCTCACTCCTCATTTCTCACTTTCCAACTTATTTATGCGGCCAAATGTCATGTTCGACTAAATGTCCTATTCGGTCAAATGCCATAATCGGCCAAATGACCTATTCGGCCAAATGTTCATTCTTCCTTTTACATCCACTATAATCTTTTTCAAGTTGTTCACGAATAATTAGAGTAAAATCATCATCTTCTTCTTATTGGCATTACATCCCCACACTTGGACAAAGCCGCCTCGCAGCTTAGTGTTCATTAAGCACTTCCACAGTTATTAACGGCGAGGTTTCTAAGCCAGGTTACCATTTTTGCATTCGTATATCATGAGGCTAACACGATGATACTTTTATGCCCAGGGAAGTCGAGACAATTTCCAATCCGAAAATTGCCTTGACCGGCACCGGGAATCGATCCCAGCCACCCTCAGCATGGTCTTGCTTTGTAGCCGCGCGTCTTACCGCACGGCTAAGGAGTAAAATTATAAAATATTTATATTCGGTAGCAATATTTTTCATTGCTTTATCGTACAGAATATTTAAAATCATCACAAAGTGACTTTTTGGGGCCAGTTACCCCCACTTCCCGTACCCAATATAAATCCGTTTAGAACAGCGGTTCTCAACTTGGGGTATATGTACTCCTGGGGGTAACTTCGCTGGCCTCAGGAGGTACCTCGAAAAAAATGCGCAATGGCGGATGCAGAAAACGCTCTCAATAGATAACGAACATCGATAAAATAAAGGCAAAAACTCTTCCAAATTATTACAAGCCATGATAACAAATTTATCAAATTTGTATACAAGTGCGAGAAAACAATGGCGCATACGTCAGTTTTTCAGATTATGGCAGTGAACTAAAATCCATCCCCATTTGAGAGGCTTAAAGACTATTTTCCTAAAAGCTAAGAAGCTTTAAAGCCCCCTCAAAGCGGCTTGAAAGCCCTCTTTTAAACGGCTTTTTTAAGAGGCTCAGAAACCTCCTTTTAAGAGCCTCGGTAAACTCCTTTCAAAAGACACGGAAGCCTCATTTCAAGTGTTTCAGAAGCCTTCTTTCAAGAGGCTTGAACACCCCTTTCAAAAGGCTCGTAAGCCCTCTTTCAAGAGACTTGGAACCCTCCTTTAAAGAGGCTTGATCTTCTTTCAAAATGTTCGGAAGCCTCTTTCAAAATGCACGGAAGCCTTTTCTCTTGAAAAGAGGCTTCCGAGCCTCTTGAAAGGAGGCTTCCAAGTCTCTTGAAAAGAACTTTAGAGTTTCTTGAGAGAAGACTTCCGAGTTTTTTGAAAGGTGGCTTTCGACTCTCTTAAAATGAGGCCAAAGTCCCATCCAAATGTCTCAGAGGCCTCATTTTAAAAGACTCGAAAGCCTCCTTTCAAGAAGCTCGGAAGCCTCCTTTCAAGAGGCTCGGAAGCCTCCTTTCAAGAGGCTCGGAAGCCTCCTTTCAAGAGGCTCGGAAGCCTCCTTTCAAGAGGCTCGGAAGCCTCCTTTCAAGAGGCTCGGAAGCCTCCTTTCAAGAGGCTCGGAAGCCTCCTTTCAAGAGGCTCAGAAGCCTCCTTTCAAGAGGCTCAGAGCCTCCTTTCAAGAGGCTCAGAAGCCTCCTTTCAAGAGGCTCAGAAGCCTCCTTTCAAGAGGCTCAGAAGCCTCCTTTCAAGAGGCTCAAGCCTCCTTTCAAGAGGCTCAGGAAGCCTCCTTTCAAGAGGCTCAGAAGCCTCCTTTCAAGAGGCTCGGAAGCCTCCTTTCAAGAGGCTCGGAAGCCTCCTTTCAAGAGGCTCGGAAGCCTCCTTTCAAGAGGCTCGGAAGCCTCCTTTCAAGAGGCTCGGAAGCCTCCTTTCAAGAGGCTCGGAAGCCTCCTTTCAAGAGGCTCGGAAGCCTCCTTTCAAGAGTCTCGGAAGCGTCCTTTCAAGAGGCTCGGAAGCCTCCTTTCAAGAGGCTCGGAAGCCTCCTTTCAAGAGGTTCGGATCTCAAGGTCTTGTAGGAAGCTTGATGTATAAATATAATTTGAATTGGAAGGTTTCACGTTAAATCAAAAATTTTAATAATAGCGAGTCACACATCCCGTTAGTTTTCAAAAGCGTTCATCATATATATTAGTTACGCTCATTTTCATTAGGGCTATAAAAATAGGGAGTACCTCAATGAACGGAAAAGATCGAAGGGGTACCTCCCAAGAAAAAGGTTGAGAACCGCTGGTTTAGAACATTCGCCGATTCCTTGGTTTAGCGGGGTTATATCAAAGTGTTTGTAAATCGTAGTATTGGTTAATCGATATATTAGTTTTCGTCCTAATTAAGTTAGTTTTATAGATATAAGATTTTGATTCTCTTCGTTCGGTCGGGGTGGAATTTGCTGAAATTCGATTGGTCGGGATAATCCCTAGTAACATTTTGGTTTTATGCTGGTTTTATAACACTATTGAAGAGTAAATTATGGTTTTCAAGAGCGTTTTAAAACTTAAAATGTTACCTGGGATGATTTCCGGTTGAATTTTTTCAAATTAATCGAGTATCAAAATGCACTTAAAATACAGCAACATACGATACAACATTTTCTTAAATATGGTTTCAAAATAACCGACCAGTGATAACAAGAAAACATAAACAATTAACATTTACGTACCTGACCCTCAATTTCGTAAACTTAATTTAAAAACTGCATAGGAATTTGCTTTTGTTTTCTGCATCGATCACTAATTCCTATAGTGTTATGAACATCGGTCATCATTTTGAAAAAGAACATTGTTCCGGAGATGTTTATGGGAGTACTGGGGTAACCTCCCGTCCCGGAAATATGGTCACAGCCGGAAACACGTCTTTTGGACGTGTCAAACTTCATGATTTTGCAAAACAAGCTGATAGAAATGTGTTCCGAGAGTATTTAGTCCATCTGGTCACATTCCGGAACACCCTGGAATCCTCGTGCCCTGGGGAAGTGGTATTTTTTAATCGATTCCGAAACCTGGCTTGCGACATGTCAAACCATAATTTCACAAAACAAGCTCATTTTATGTGTTCTAATGGACATTCTGGAACTAATGGTCCGATTCCGGAACACACCGGAGTGAGTGTGTTCAAGAGTGCAGATACTTTATTTGTTTTTTTAATCTAAAACATGGTTAATGACATCCCAATCTTTATGGTTTTGCAAGGTATGTTCAAATCTGCGTGATTTTTTAAAACGTCGTAAGTCCAAATAAGAGACTCTCTTTCATTACGCTCTCTTTTGCTAATATCTAGGCTAGTTTAAAATTGGTTGCAATATTTTCACCTCAGCTCACTAGACAAAGCTATTTTCTTCAGATCGGTGCTGGAAAATCCAATGTAAATGTTAGTATGGCTTTGTAGTAATCGAAAGAGAAAGTAAACAAAGAGAGCCTCTCTTTTGGACTTACGACGTTTTCAAAAATCACGCGAGAAATGGTTGTCTCCCGAGGACAAGTTGATAGAGCAGTATTCTGAGGGCTAGCTAGGACTGGATTGTGACCAGATGGACCAAATACCTTTATTACACATTTATATGAGCTTGTTTTGCAAAACTTAATGATTTAATGATAACTTAACTTAATGATAACATGTCGCAAACCAGGTTTCAGGATTGTGGCCATTCCTACAAAGAACCAGGCTACAGGGTGTTCCCGAATGTGACCAGATGGACTAAATACCCTCAGAATACATTTCTATGAGCTTGTTTTACAAAATCATGGAATTTGACACGTCGGAAGTCTTGTTTCCGGCTCGATCAAGAAGTGGTCATATTTCCAGGACGGGAGGTTACCCCAGCACTACCATCAATATTTCCGGAACCATGTCCCTTTTCAAAACGATGACCATTGTGCATAAGAGCAGAGGAATTTTGTAATCGATTGCAGAAAACAGACTCAAGTAACGATGCGTAACGGCTGAGCACCATTATTTTGAAAATTTAGTTTTCCGTGAAATTGAGGGACAACTTTTTTTTCACGAAATTTTTTTCTGAGCAATGCACGGAAAATTGTTTTGAGCTCCCACGAAGATATTTTTGGTATTTTCACCAATGCATTTTTAAATTTCCCACGAAAAACATTCGTAATTCTCACGAAGTTTTCGGTGAATTTTCCTAAAGAATTTTTTTAGAATTTCCGCAGAAAACTATCCAAGATTAACGGAAATGCTTCCGAATACCCTCGGGAAATTCTTCGGAACTTCTGTGGGAAATATTTCGAAAAATGTTCAGAAAACTCTTCGGAATTTCCTCAGGAAGCTCGGGAAACTCATAGGATTTCCTTCGCTAAACTTTTAGGATTGTTTCCGGGAGACTCTTCGAAGTTTACTCGGGAAACCCTTCAGAATTTCCTTGGAAAAGTGCTCGGAATTTCCTCGAGAAGGTCTTCGGAATTTCCACAGGAAAATCAATAGATTCGTCTTGGTAAACTGTTTGGAATTTATTCGGGACACACTTTGGAATTTCTTCGGGAAAGTCTTCGAAATTTCTTCTCGAAACTCTTCGGAATTTCCTCAGGAAACTAACCGAAATATCTTCAGGAAATTAAATTCTTCGGAGTTTTCTCGGGAAACTCTTGAATCTCCATGTGAAACTTCTTTCATCGGAAAACGTTTCCGAATTTCTTAGGGAAATCGTTCGAAATTTCTTATCCGAAATCTCCTCGGGAAAGTCTTCGGATTTTCCTTAGGAAGCTTTTCATGATTTCTTCGGGGAATTCTTCGAAGTTTCTTCAATTTTCGTGATTCCATCGGAAAATAAAAATTTTCTCGGGAAAATCTTCGAAATTTCGTTCAGAAAATTTCGGAGTTCTTTGGAAAACTGTTCGCAATTTTCTCAGGAGACTCTTCACAATTTCATAGAGAAACTTTTCAAAATTTCCCTAAGAAACAATTTACAAACAACAAAGTATACAATTTTCTAGGGAAAGTCTTCGGAATTTCTTTGTGAATACGTTCGCTGTTTTTGTTTTGGCTAACTATTCGAAATTCCCTTAAGAAAGTATTCTGAAGTTGATCCAGAAATGTTTCAGAATTTACGTAAGAAACTATCCGAAATATCTTTTGGTAACTTTTCGGAACTTCCTCGTGAAAGTCTTCGAAATTTCCTCGGGAAAATCTTCGGAATTTCTTTCTGAAACTCTTCGGGATGTCTATGGTGAACTCTTCAAATCTTTCACGGAAAACGCTTCTGAATACCCTGGGGAAATTCTTCGGGATTTTTTTTTTCTAAAATCGCTACTTCGTTACTTCAAAATTTTCTCGGAAACTCTTAGGACTTTCCGAAAAAACATTGCAATCTCTTTGCGATGACACCAGAAACTGTCGCTGTCGGCGGCATGGTGCCGACACTTCAAAATGGAACAATAATTATTGTTGAAGGCATATCCATTTTGGTTTTATGTATCAAAAGAAAAAGAACCATTAATAAAAAAACATCCCTTCAGTTATGCGTGTAGGTAGATCTTAAGGCCTATTCTCCAAAGAACTCTTGGATGACCTGCAAAGGAACAATTGTTGAAGGCGTATTCAGTTTGGTATCCCATTTGGTTTTATGGATCAAAGAGGACATGAACCATTTTTGACAAGAGCTAACATCCTTTTTGTTACGCGGGTACGGTACGTCATTTGGCATAAAGCTGGTTGTCATAATTGGTTGGCATAATGTCATTTGGCACAACGGCCGTTTGGCATAATAGTTCTCTATAATTATTGTCGCTAGAACATCATGAGAGAGCCGGTTTTTTTTAAAGTTATGACTTGTAGAATGAATATAAAAATCATTGCTCGAAACGAGATCGCCCTTGATATGTTATAAATGACGGAAACTTGAATAACAAAATTGTACGTGTTTAAGAGCAAAAGCTATGTTTACACAAGAAAAATGTAATAAAATTCAATGCATGTGTATCTTATTGGAACCACACTTTGTCCTGCATAAGTCAAAAAAGTATACGCAGAAGGCAAAGAAACGATAAGATTCTTTCATTCAATTCTGGCATTTGCTCGGCTTAAAGCAAGGGAAGATATTATCCCTTCTTTCAAAGGATGGCAAGAGAGGATACGATTCGTTTGACTCAATTCAGGCATTTGCTCAGCTCAAAACAAAAATGCATCTACTCTGTAGAAGGCAAGGTCGGATATGATTCCTTCTTACAAATCAGGAATTTTCTCGATTTAAGGCAAGGGACATATGATCCCTTTTTCCAAAGGATGTATCTGCCCAACAGAAGGCAAGAGAAGATATACTGCCGTGGTTCGCATATCTGTTCCATTTTGGCTGGGTTTCCTATTCATATGGGACAAATATGCGATTCACGGCAGTATATGACTCCTTTCCTCACTTCATGCATTTGCTCGGTTTAAGGCAAGTTTGAGGCAAGATATGGTACTTTCTTCAAAATGGTACTTTTGCCCTGCAAAAGGAAAAAGAGGATATGGTTCCTTTTTCCAATTTAGACATTGGCTGGGTTTAAGGCAAGTAAATATGCCTTCTTTCGAAGAAAGCTTTTGCTTGGCAGATAGGATATGATTGCTTTTAAAAAAGCATGCATTTTCCATTTTTTTGGATTCCACATTTTGAAGCATCCATCAGTTTTGTCTTAGTAAAGAACATGGGCCATAAAGAATGTTTCTCGCTTAACTTTTCAAAAGGACCTAAGTAACATTTTTTTCATGAATTAATTTGAATACTACAATCAATAGCTTTCATGTTGTTCTGTTGATTGCGCTATTCAAATTAATTCATGAAAAAAATGTTACTTAGGTCCTTTTGAAAAGTTAAGCGAGGTTTAGAGTTGCATAGTGCTATATACCAATAGACTAAGCTCGACAAATAGAAGTGATGTCTGTATGTATTAGAGTGGGGCGTCATGGTCATTTTTTCAAATCAATGGTTTTTCGAAGCCATTCTGGTTCCTGAACAACTGTGCAGAATTTGGGACCGATTGGTTGCTTCCTTGCTTTCCGCATCGAGTTTGAAGTTTGTATGGAAATTAGTATGGGAGAACGTATATTTTTTGCATTTCTACTACTAGAGGTTTCAGTTCATCGTAAACCAAGTATCACATTACGTTAAAGTATAACCCAAAGGATGCTGAAAAACTTTGCTGAAGAAGGCACGTTGCTGGAACGTCCACGAAAAAAGTTATAACGCTTCGAAGATTGAGTGTTCAAACCATATGCAAAAAATCATTTATTCTGCCAGCACTGCCGAACTACGTGGAGCAATAATTTAACTGCGTGTTATTTCAAAATTATTGATTTTATAGTACTTTGTAGCTAATGGGAGATATTCGGAATGATTTCACAAAGTAAAAATTCCGACTAGAACGAAAATGGGTTTTGCCCTCTGACAATTACAGGTTGTCCGGTAGTGCTGGCAGAAACATTGATTTCTTGCATATGGTTTAAACAGTCAATTTTCGAAACGTAATAACATTTTTTGTAGAGCTTCCAGCTGCGTACCTTCTTTGGCAAAGTCTTTCGGCATCTTCCAGGCTATATGCTAACGTATTGAGTCACGTGATTGATGATAAATTGAAACCGCTGAGAGAAAAAATGTAGAAAAGAACGTTTTCCCATACTAATCTCCATGTAAACTTAAAACGCGATGCGGCATGCGAGGTCCCAACCAATCGAGCCCATATTTTGACACAGTTGATTGGGGTTCCAAAACGATTCAGAAAAACCTTGATCTCACTTGATCGGACGAAGTTTGTGTTTTCCCATACAACTGCGCCCCACTCTAGTATGCATGCACAATGTAGAAAACGCGACCATATGATTCCTATTCAAAAAAACACTTCATAACGCATGAGAAATAAAGAATCCTGTTCGTAATAAAAGGCATAAATGCACAATGGGCAATGTTTTTCTGTATGCTCCAAAATAAAACTTGCAACCAATGCCAAATAAATTCAATTCTGAGTAATCTTGCTAGTAGGTGTGTCCACATGGGTAATGTTCCTGTTTTTACAGGAACATTTTTAATTCTTTATAAGCCGTACAATCATGCGTCCCCAATTACCACGAATTGTTTATATGCTGGAGACAATGTAGCTGAATGTTAAACGATTTTGTGCCAAATGACATTATGCCATACGACTTTATGCCAAACAGGGTACAGTTACGCGTGTAGACATTTTAGACCAGTAGTCCAGGAAGTTCTTGTGTGACCTGCAATAGTCGAAGGCAAATGTTGAAGATGCAAATCAATTACTTATAGGTTTTCGGGTTTCTAAGAGTGTTTTCTAATAGGTTTACTTTCAATAATGCTTTAAATTCTTTTTGAGGGAACAAGACGGTAAAATGAAGTGACGTATAAAGAAGCACCGTAATAATATATTTGAGTGTAACATTACCGAGGAACGCCTCAAAGGGATTTCTTCCATTGATATGAAATAATCATTTCCAGGTTTTGTTAGATTCGAGGGAACTGTTTTTCCGGGTTTGGGTTGGTGCTTATTCAGAAATCATAAATTAGTGATTTATTGGGTTCATTCCACATTGCAAACTAGGCCTTTTGTTACCTATTCGTGTTCTAAGGATATATTTTATTAACTGTATATTTTATTCTTATTTTCTTCCTCATCACCATGTTATCGTTATCTTCACTTTTCCGATCATCCTGCACATCGTTCTCTCCACATCGTCACGTGTACACAAACCAAAATGACCACCCACGAACTTGCGTACGCACGAAACCGGATGTCCACAAAATTGATCCAACAAATTTTGCTTTTATTGTCACCTAATTATCCCCGTCCAAATCAATCGACGATACCAACAAATTGTGTTCTTACAAACACAATCCACAATCGGATTCGCCATTGGCTTGTTACCATTGTTTCGTACGCCCGACAAACAACAACAACAACAACCTCACTGCACGTGGGACTCATCGCATCATCTGCGTCGAAACCGTTCGTTCTGAATCCAAAAACTCGTCGATCGGCGTGAACAACGGGAACCTATGCATAATTCGCCCCACATCGACCACAGCTTTTCGAACAAGACATTGGCCCGTTGAAGCGCAGCCTGTCGGCCAAATCGCGACGTTTGAGTCGTATCGCCGATCTGGCACTGGTAATGTTGTTCGATTTATATTCTTCTTTTGTTCTGTCGTTAGAGTATAATTTGTTGTTTTTATTTGTTACCGTTTTATGTTCTTTTTTTTCGTTTCGAATCCTTGTTACCCTGTCAAACGTACGTCAAAAGGAATGTTTTTCGTTTTGTCCCATATGTCCCGTTATACACGATTTGGAGTTACTACTAACTTCAGTACCATACTAATTCGGTCCTGTTTCCCGATGAAGCAGTTTGGTTTGTTTTTATCATTTGGTTTAACAAATTATGTTTGCAATTACTCAATTTGATTGGTTTCACATGATAGGCTGAGTGCAAGCAGAACCGAAGACAAAATTCGTTCCGTTTCATTTCCCAGGACCCATTCCTACTCCCTGAAACGATTGGGCATACTCCCAGTAGCAACCCGATTAGAGAAAAACACATACTCGTAAAGCAACAAACTATGTTCCGCATTTCCGTCCGTCGGGGGCCCAGTGTTCACATTTTCTAACCGAACCATATCACGTGTGTTTTTCTTTTTTGGTTTTTGTCTTCCCGGCGACTCGTTTCCATACTCGACATCTACCTACAAATACTGACCTAATCCACGTGGGAATCTCGCCGTCGTGGAATACTACTGCAGAGCACTACGGAAAAAGTACGACTAGCTAATTTTTATCACGGTCGCCATAGTAGGAACATGCATCGTATCTGCCTGCTTAGGGTGCCTTACTTCCACGTAGTTGCGGCGCACATTTACGCTTAGAATGTGACTCGTCCTTCATTTTGGCATTTTCCTTTAGTAATTCATTTGTTAAGAAAAGGGTAAAAGTTAGTAGTTTATTGATCGTTTCTATTCGGGTGTTCATTACCATAATAGATGAGCGCAATTGGACTTAATGAGTATACCGTGGACACGACAATAAGAGCTGGTTTTCATTCATATTAACGAAGTTCGTTTTCAATTTGAACCTCTACAATCTACATAGTTTCCCTGAAGTTTGATAATTGAGCGGTGCCGAATCGAACCCTTCTCTATATAAATACTATTTTTTTCAAGTGATTTAGGCATCTAATCATCGCCAAAATAATGAATTCTTACTATCGGAGCTCCACGGTATTAAAAAAAAAGATAATAGAATGACCTCTACACAAACAATTCTTTTGCTTAGGGTTTCGCTATAGTAAACCTTACACTGATCAGTTAAATTTTATATTTTATTTAATTCAATTAAAGGAACAAAACTGAAATTAACTCATTGCAGAATTCTGTAACGCGAAGCCTTAATCAAAATCATTTATCATTTCATGAATATTTCGTATATCAAATACATTTAGTTTTGTTTGGCCTAACTTCATTTCAAGGGTTCATCAAATACCAAACATATTCTGTATTGTCCAACTTCGCTCGTTGAAGTCACTCATTCATTGTTTTAAATGTCACTTTTGGTCACTATTGTCATTGTCTCAACTGCGCTCTCTGTTTACGCAACCTTCTTACTAATGTCTGTACTTCTACTGTCATCTCCCTGGCTGTGTCTGTGCGCTGTCTAGTGTGGCTGTTCTGTAGTGTGGGCTGTCCTGTATTATAAATGCTGGTTGGAACTGAATAAACTTGTGTACATATCATCAACAACACCGAGTAGCTAGTAGAAATGATGGATCAAGAGCACTAAATCAAGACAGAGCATTTAAATGGTATACTTTAGGAATTGTTTGCTATTGTTTGTGCAAAAGTGTGCTTCTTTTTTCCATTTGAGTTGCTATTTTTAAAAAGAGTTTTACACCATACCATTATAGAAACACAAATATGGCAGATATCAGATTCATATTCTTATTTCCTGTGCACGCTTGTGAGCTTCTATCGAAGTCACCGATCTACTCATTAGGTTCTGCAGCATCTGTTTCAGATTTGTGATTTGTAGTGCTGTATCTGGCACTAAGCTACCAATAACGATCACGAATTTGAAAACTTTTCCAGTGAAAGGTACTACTGAATTGTCAAAAACTTCATTCGACAAGGACTAAATTCATTCGTGATGTCATATTTTAGTGCTTAAACATATTTCCCGTGAGAATTTAAATAAAAGTAAGACTGTGAAAAAAGAGAAGTGCAAAGTGAGAGGGGAGAAATAAGAAGTTAGCAATAACGATTGAGAAGTCAGACGTCTCACTTCTCACAGTGAAAAGTGAGAAGCCCGAAATGGGAAATGAGGCGTGAAAACGACAAGTGAGACGTATCACTTTTCACTTTTCAGTCTTACTTCTCACTCCTTATTTATAACTTCTGATTTCTCACTTTTCATACTAAGAGGAGAGGTGAGAAATGAGCAGTGAAAAAAGAGCAGGAAGACGTTTTTCCCCAAATGTTCCGCCTGAGTGGAACAAGGATGAATCCAAGTATGCCGGTGAAAGACGCGACAGGTCAGATACTTATCGACCCAACTTCGAACAAACTTTTCAAGTTTCGACGCCCGACCAACTATCAACATCTCGGCATGAGCCGCCAGGGGTGCACCGCATTACCGCGTCAGCTCCGAAGCTCCATCATTGCAGGAGATTGAAGCTGCCATCAGCAGCATGAAATCCAACAAAGCTCCCGGAGTCGATCACATTTCAGCAGAGATGCTCCTAGCTGACCCCGTGCTATCTGCGCAAATGTTGCATCAACTATTCTGCAATATCTGGGAAACCGCAACTTTTCCGGCCAACTAGATGCAGGGCGTCTTAGAAAAGGTCACAAAAAAGGCTGATCTGGCTGTGTGCAACAATTGGCGAGGCATCACGTTACTGTGCTTTGTTCTCAAAGTTCTGTGGAAAGTTAACCTAAATCGGATACAGGAGAAAACAGATTCGACTCACCGACGGCAGCAGGCAGGATTCCGACCAGGAAGATAATGGTGGACCTTATTGTCATGGTCCGAATCATTTTGGAGCAAGTCAACGAATGGTATTCATCGACTACGAAAAAGCTTTCGATCGTCCGAACCACGAAAACCTGTGGGCGCCCTTAGACGTAAGAAGAGAGTTTCGGACAAAATGCCTCATCGAAGCGCGATGCGAAGCTTTTAACGTGTAGAGTCCTGCATTACCGTGCTTTGTCTGACTCCACTCGGGTAGTCGTTGGAGTGAGGCAAAGATGTATTCTGTTACTTTTTCTCGTCGTAAACGACGAGATCATGGTGGGTGCGATTGACCGTGTACCAAACCGTAGGCTGCTCTGGCAGCCTCTTACTATGGAGCATCTAGACGATTTTGATTTGGCTGATGATATTGCTCTTCTAGCACAACGGTGCTCCAATATGCAGAGTAAGCTGAACGACCTGGCCGAACGCTCCTCAACGGCGGGTCTCACCATCAACGTCAACAAGACCGAGTCGTTGGATGTAAACACAAACAACGCCTCCAACTTTACGGTAGCAGGGCAAGCAGTGGAGAAGGTCGAAAACTTTCAATATCTTGGCAACCAGTTAGCGTCGGACGGTGAAACCAAGTTCGAAATAGGAACACGGATCAAGAAGGCCAGGGCTGCTTTTGCGAGTTTACGAAATGTAAATATGGAGATCCAATCAGATTAGTCAACGCACCAAATTTCGAATAAAATCTGTGTTGTTATACGCCAGTGAGACTTGGTGTGTATAAGCAGAGATTACGTAGAAACTGCAAGTATTTATCAACCGATGTCTACGTTTTATAATTTTGCCTGGTGGCCTCTCAATTGGATTTCGAATGCTGAGCTCCATCGACAACGCATAGCATAGCATAGCATAGCATAGCATAGTTACGGTGTACTTCGTAGATTGGACACTAGTGATACTCATGTTTTTCTTTTGAAATCCTTATCCAGATTGCTATCAGAAATCAAGGTGGGCGTGGTCCTTGATTTCAATCTAGGATTAATATCACAAAAGCATGAGGATTACTACTCCTGGCCACGCCCATCTTCACCGTAACTTGGGAGGGGAAGGAAGTGTTGATGTAATACTTACTTAACGAGAGGCCCCCGACTCAGCGACACCCTCATAAGTACCACGGAGTTGGATATTGGGGAAGGTATTCGTTGGGTCAGGATTTGCCTGTAGCTGACAATATGACCGTGGTAGATCTTACACCGTAACACACCACGCAAAGGTGTCTACCCAGCGTTACGGGGTAATGCTGAGCTCCATCGACAACGCCATCAAAAACTGATTTCGACAGGAACTCGAGAGCGTGAATGGAGGTGGGTGACGGCGTAGCCTCAACAAGGAAATAAAGGAGTTGACATTAATCTGACCTGGGCCCAGGTCAAGGCTAAAGCGAGCAGCCGTCCAGGATGGAGATCTTTTACGTTGGCCCTATGTGCATCCAGGGGTCCTCAGGATACATGAGTGAGTTCCAGGGAATCAATATTCGAACAACGCCTAACAATAAACCTTTTGTCGTCAACAGAGTTTGTTACTAATTTTGTAATCATAGTTAGATTCTCGAATATTTCCATAAAAGCAGGAACTATGATACAAAAAAAAAACTAAATTAGCTGTAGAGATAATGCAAAATAACGGGATAAAAAGTTAGCAACAAAATTGTCTTCTTTTTTGTTGCTGACAAAAATGTTCGGATCTTTGTCATTATTATCTCCGACAAAAACAAAGCTTTGTCGTTGATTCTCTTTTGTCGCTTGTTTCGCCTGCGCATCGTAGAAAAATTGATTCCCTGGTGAGTTCCTTTCAACAGAATGTCTTATTGGGCCAGAAGACATTTTCGGCCAAACGTTCAATTAGCAGGGTGGTAAGTGAGACGGGAAATTGGGAAACGCGGGAAATATGCAGGAAATGCGGAAAAAAGTAGGAAATTTCCTGAAATTATCCAAAAATTCGGGAAAAAAAGTCATCAGGTTTCATTTCATTAATTCATGGTGTAAAGCATGAAAAAAATCGTTTACTATTTAAATGCATGGAGTTTTCCACGTAACGTTTGAAACTATTTGAAGAACTCTCCGTCTTGTTCATAATGAAAATTATATTGGAACCAGATTTCTTTTGTTGACTCTAGAGATCTTCTCGGTAGTAATGATGGAAAGCAACAAGCCTCCTACGCTTCGGTAGGTTTCGGAAGGAAGTCTCCGAGAGTCCTAGAAAAAGCTAATTAGCATTTCGTTTCTTGAACACGATGATTTCTTGAAAGCGACTCGAGTTTTGTCTGGAGACTTGTCGATCGTAGTCGAGTATATCCGATATAGATTAATTAACAATCGTAAACCAGTACAGTAACGATTCGCTGGTTGGGCCACGACCTCGACCCAACTAACGAATTCGGATTTTTAGTTGGGCTAATTGACAGTCATTTGAACACACGGGACTGACACTTCAATACCTCCACCATAGTTCGTTCCGTAGCCAACATTGAAAATTCCGCACTGACAGCCATAAGGAGAATCATGAGAAAGAAAGAGATAGGTGCGTTCCAGACTGACAGTTTCATAAACGACAAGAAGAAGAAACGAGACTGCATCTATACTACGAAAACACAACCAAAACAACAGACCCCCGTTTGAACACGTGTATTTCGACTTGAACATCACAAATGATGTCCAGTGACGCCCAATCCCGTTTTCCGTGTTTACATTGAATTTTGACGTACGATTGCTATTTAGTTGGGCCATGACCCAACCAGCAGAGGCCCAACTAAAAAGTGACCCAAGTATTAAAATCCCAACCAGCGAATCCTGACTGTATAAATACGAAGAAAAGACTGGCATTAGCAATGAAGTATGATGCCATAATAAGATCAGGATGTGTAGCAATAGTAGAAATAATCAAGTCCATATTAATTCTCTGGTCAAGGTAAAATAAGCTTGAGCTTGAGCTTGATTGACTGCTCGTAGTTGCTACTCCATTATGACCAGATCAGCTGTTCTTGCACAGGGAACCAACAGATGTAAGCTTGGTGCTAGCACACATTTTCAATGTACAAGTACTGGTGATCTCATTTGTTAGGTCATACTGGCGCCTGCCACGTCAGAATGCAAGTCAATGTAGGGAAGGGGGAGGAAATGATGATGCAATTACTCGCCCACTGCAAGCCGAATATACCTCTGCACTTGCCATGAGTTCATGCGGAATTTGTTTGAATTTTTGGGTTGGGTTCTTGGTTAACGAGCTGCCAATGTGATAGATAGGAGAAGGCAACTAGTGGAATTTCTAATTGGATGTAGGAAACCGAGCTCTATAGTTCATTTCCAATTCTAGCAGAATAATGTTAGAATACCTAAGTTGAAGGTATAGGAATAGTAATGGAACCGGTATGGAAGTCCATTTCCAGTTCTAGCGATTGCTAGAACATGAGAAATATAGAGAAAGATACAAAGTAGGATAATGTAACGGACCTGGGATTGAACCCACGACCTCCTGCGTATGAGGCAGAAGCAGTAGCCATATGACTACCAAGGCCGCTTCTCTGGTCAAGGTAAAATAAGTCTCAAGAACTGAAAATAGATTAAGGAAAAAATTAGAGATAGGTAACAACATAAAGGTTATTATTATTAATTTTTCTTAATCATAGAGATTTGCAGCCCTAGGCTGACTCATCTGTGAAACATGAAGGTGTTGGAGAAAATGGATGTCAAAATATTGGCAGATGCAAAAATGTTTATTCGCTCAACGAATTCTTCAATTTACTTAAAGTTTACTCTAGACAAACATTTGAAAAGGGGGTAAAAGCCAAAATTTATTTTCCCGGTTCCTCGTCTATACACATAGACAAGGAACTGAAAAGAATAAATTATGGTTGTTACACCCTTCACAAATGTTGGTCTAGAACTATCCATTTTTCAAATAATTAGAGCAGAATCCGCAATGATTCAAATTGTTCTGGGCTGTCATTTTGAATCTAAAACATTTATTTTCCCAGCAGTTGTTCTACATTCATATTTTATAACAGTTGATTTTCAAAAGCTTAAAACTGTTATACCGCTCAGTTCTATTTTCTGCGGATTTGAACTTCGAATCAATCACGAGATTCAAATATTTTTCAATTGGTTTGGTGTATGGATGCGTCATTTTGTTGATGATTCAATCCACTTTGAAATTTCGGCGGCTTTTTAGAAGCAACATAATTATTTCATGAAATGAAGAATTCTTCAAATATGAATAGCACATTGCTGGGGAAACCAACGAGTTCGTTCTATTTTATTCAAGATTCAAACTAGAATTATAGTGTTCAAAAATTTGCAATGAAACTAAATCATTGCTGATTTGATTCTAGAAACCTTAACAAATTTACCTTAAATCAGTCAAAGCATTCACTGAGACAGTATATGCATAAGTATTAGATTGCTAATGTCGCTCATGTTCGCCTGATTAACATTTAGGTCACTTTGATCTGGCAGCCAAAGTACCGGTACTACAAGTGTCAAACCAATGTTGATGATGAAACAAACATGTACTACAGCATGATGCATAATAAATGGCAAAGTTAGGCTTGTGGAATCATATTTTGGCAAAATGCTTTTAATGACTACAGCGCCACTAGCGTTCTAGTACTTATGCTTCTACTACTGAGACAATCCAGCATTTTACGAGCGCTAATGGCCGCCACAATCAAGCTCAGTTTTTGGTAGGGTGGAAACAGTTTGAAGTTTGGCTTGTGTCGTTTGACATAAAAACGATATGTTTCCATCATCAAAATGATTGAATCACGATGATGATGATTGCTGCGATGTCAAACGACACAAGCCAAACGTCAAATCGATTGTACCCCACCAGAACATGAGATAAATTGGGGCGGCCATTAGCGCACGTAAAATGCTGGATAAAATAAGATAGAATATTGTCGGCGTAGCACCCAGTTAGAATTCGGAAGTCGGGACTTCCGAACCGAACTTTCTTCCGAAGTTTTATTTGTCAAACTAATTGATGCGTTGTTAAGCGCATCTTTAGGCGAATCCAGCGCACTACTTCCGAAGTTGGGAAAGTTGCCTGTATCTGGAGAAAAATCCAACTTCGGTATAAAAAGCGGTATAAATTTATTCCGGATGCACAATATTTGACAGTAAACGTCGAGGAGTAGGAGATTGAGGGTTTGTGTCTTTACAAGACACGTGGATTCTTTTCCACAAATCGCATATCAATTTGTCCATTTCGAAACTTGTGCTGTGCATGTGCACAGCTAAGATATTTAACAAAAAAATATTATTATTATTGTCTTTATTAACGAGATTTTCGGCCTTTAGATCTCTTCCAAGCTCCGATTGACGGAATGGTGCCACCCGTTACTCGCCATCGGAGCGAATGCTGTCACCTCCGAACGACAATTCAAGTACAGAGCAGTGCTTTCTACTCGAATTGTCCACGAAAATCTACTTCCTCCAGTGACATTTCGATCAGCAGAGGGCGGTGCCACCCGCTTACTCACTGTCTACCAATGTCACCGGGAATTCCGCTGCTACTTGGACCTACTCCTGTAGGTCCTGGTCCCGGGATGGGCACTACCGTAAAGTAGTGTAGCCCTGGTCGATGCGTTTCCACACATACGCCAACTATTCAAATCTGTTCGATCATTTTTCTCATATTCATAGACATATGAGTCATGGTCCGTTAGTGATGAGTTAACGCTTCATGCATATCATTCGTACCTTGTTGCCATATTTTACCATTAATGCCATCGACTTGCATTAGATGACATTTAATTGCCTACTTCACGGTTGATTCCCAGCAATACGCACAGAGCTTTCATAGCTTGGTTACACCATACATTCAAGAGTTTGAGATATGAGAAGATTTATAGTTCGCCCCAAACTATTTTTTTAAGAGTTATCAAGTATGTTTAAAGGAACTTATGCTTTGTTTTTTTTTTCTATTTACTTAATCATCAATACTACAATCTCGTGACTTTACCAAAACATAAAAATAAAGAAAAAGTCAATTTAAAGCACATTTAGAATAAAATATGACCATGCACGAGTTTTTGTTTAATGTACGGCCGAGTTTGAATGTACGACTGCATGAATATCGGCCAAATGGCTTTCAGGCTTATTATTTTCGGCCAAATTACCCTACATACTTAGTTTTTATTTCTGTAACTTCGGAGAATTATTTACTAATTCTTAGTAAAACATGTTTGCTGGGGCTCGGCTGTGCGAATCTCGGTAAAAGTTGAACAAATTGCTGAGATCCCGGTTAAAAATTAAATGTGTATGTGATACGTAATTTGGTATCACTTAGAACTCATTACATGCTTGCTTGTGTTATCAGTCCTTTGGGATTTCCAGTGTTTCGATAAATGAATTTTTTAACTCGATTAATACAAAATTGCTGGAGTTCATTATTGACCGTTCTAGCAACCACGTTAACCACGAGCGTCTTCTTTATTCATGGCTGTACCAGTACAGATCATCAGAGGTTTCGTCGTTAACTGTTCGACGCAGCTGTTTACGGAGGAATAACTAACTTCAACAAGGGACTAGGGTATGCGATAACACAGAAATCAGACGTGGAAAAGATCATCGTGTATAATCAGACAGCAAATTCACGAAAGCCACAGAAATAGTGAAAAACATCGTAGCAGACGCCATCAAAGGAGGACAGCACACGGGGCATCGAAGCATGATGAGAGGAAGATTTTGAAGGCGAAACCAGTCTACTTCATGAAAGCGGTCAAAGGTAACGCAGTAGTGATAATGGACAAAGAGGACTTCGACGAGCATCAACGGAGAACCTTACAGACATTTGAGAGCGTCTTCGCTACCAGGATTAATAAGACAAACGAAGAAAACGATAAAGGAGGTTAGGCGAACATCGGAGAAGCTTGAGTGAAGACGGTAAACCCGGTGCTACCTAGGATTAGTAAGTATGTATGCCGAAATCATTCCCAAGCAGGTCAGTGATCAACACCCATGAGTTCGCCCAGAAGCTGCTGGAATCAGGACACATCGAATGAATAGGCGTACAGTCAAACCTCCATGAGTCGATGTTCTATGACTCGATATGTAAACTATTTTCTGGGTTGCAGCGATGGTCCCTTCAAACAACTTTACATTGATTTTTTATTCCACATCTCAACATGAGTCGATGGTCTCTAGCAGCATTGTTCCCTAGCGTAACAGTGGAAGACGTTCTGAATCTTCTGGAGGATTGACTGCTAACACAAAGGACGAAACAGATGACCTTAACCTGGCAATCACATTCTGTGGAAACTACTACAAACATACCGATGCGATGTGAGATCCGCTATCACCGGTTTTGTACGAACAAATCATGGCGAATTTGGAGAACAACCTACAGGAACAATGAGCACTACCCGACGACATTTTCAGCATCCTCAACCGAAAGGATCTATCCAGAATTTTGGAAGCGATAAACATTGTACATAATCAATCCTCATGCTTTAAATCATTTGCAAATGGATATCGTAAGATCTTCCCAATATTTTTATAACGATTATTAAATATTTTTTTTAATTTAATTAAATAACAAATTTTGTTCGTGACGTGATCTTGATTAAAAATAAACGATGCAAAACCATACATTGTTCAGGTTAATGTCAAGTACAGATGCTGCAGAATCTAATGACTATTTTTGAGTTCTAAATTATTTGTCCATAAATAAGTGACAACTGTGCCGAATGGTACATAAGCTGTTTTTTGTATAAGGCTTTTTTCAGTTCTCATTGTGACTAAAAACATGATATTTTCATCGTAAATAAAATTAGATTGTCCCAAAAAATTCAATTTAAATCAGCTTCGTTGCTTTGTTTCTTTTGTTTCGGTATTTTCATGTACGCACCACACACGTTAGACACTGATTGGAAGCATCGCATGCTTTTCCGAGATTTTGTCGGTAAATACGCTTTATTCTGCAAACGTGACTATGTCCGCATCGCTTTGTTTGCTTCCATTCTGCAGAGAATCCTCATTCCTTTGCATGACTAGAGCACTGGAAAAATTCCACACTTCACCATTATATTTAAATCCGGCCGAAACTTTCCATCTGCCTTTTATTGTGTGCCTTAGCACCAGTTCAATACTAAAAGGGAATCCTTTCTCCCTCTAACAATACATTCATAAAACGGCAGGCAATTACAAGAGCATTGTATGATAACTAAACAGCACGTGTGTGTTCGCCGCACTTTCATCGAATTAGAATCTCATTGGCACTAACAAAACAGCTTTGACTGTCCTATTAGAAATAACGTTTGATTTGAATCCATTTGTTTGATCATGCTTTGCTTTATGCGTGCAGGAATACATTATCAATACAAATTTCTACAAAATTCAAAAAATCTGATACAAAAAAAAAATGAATCACAAGAAAAAGCCTGCTTTTCTATTGTTTTCCTTTCTCTCTTTTTTCTCTCTCTTTTCCGTGCGCGTGTGTGAACCACCACAACCAAAAACCAAAACAATATCAAAAAAAATCACATCCTCCACCAGCGTCACGCGGCGGAAGCAAACAAACAGTCAACAAACAATTCCGACTCTGCCAATAGTAGTCCCCGTAGTAGTATTAGTGCTTGCCGTCATCATTTGTGCTCTTGTTTCTCGAATATTCTAGCTCGTTGTAGCAATGTAATTCTAGTTTGGAGTCCGCCTGGGCGGACTCGACCGCGTCCCACTGCTGTAATCAATATTAACGGATTGCTTTTTTCTCTCTCCCCTTTTCTCTTTCATTTCGTTTTCGATTGTTATTTTTTATCTTTTTTTTTTCGTTTTACTTTCGCATTTTCGACATTTTCTTTTCCTATCAAATACATTACGTCATCGTGTCGCCACCGCTCTCTCCCTTTTGTTTTCCGATCCCTTTAGTTACGTAAACAAAGTCAGTTTAACGCTAGGAAAAAGTTCCAATTTGCTATCCTATGTATTAGAGCAATGGTTAGAATAAAGAGGCTACGGTACACGCCGGAACCGTTGCGGGCCGAGGACGCACTCAGAGACCCCTACCGCATCAAGGTGCTGCGAAAGGTGAGTAAAACTCTTAAAAAAATATTTGTTAAATTTGTATCAACGACATGGGCCAGTATTAATTTGAGTTTTATGATGCAACACTGAAATACTGACTGATTTGTTTGGTTTTAAAAGCATTGTTGTAGCACATTTGATGAATCTGTCGTGCTTACAGAAACAGACTGACCATATGGTTTTATGGTTTTGTAAGCACATAATAGATTAGTTCTTAAATCTATGTTATTAGGGCTGGTTTCAATAGAGGTAATAAACTATAGAGGACGATTGTCGCTGCGGTTCCCTTTGTTATCGTTCCCAAACATGTTGGGTACCTATCTGTCAAAACGTACTGATTTTTCCTTTGTTGACATTTAGTGCCCTATCCTCGCCAGCAAAAGATGTTTCGCCAGTGACGACAGCGACAAGCTTCCTCTATAGTTTATTACCTCTATTCTGGTTTCCGAAAAAAAATCAAAAGGGTTATGCATAAGACTCAATCGGCCGACAAAAAATACGTAAAACAGTTTAGTGCTTTAAGGAATGTAGTGCCATTATGCATGTTTGTAATAAGATAATTCATTTGATTTCTTATGTCACTGGTCTCGAACAAAACTGGCATAACTAAAACAAAGTGGAATTCAAAGTTTCCACTTGAAAACCAATACCAAAATAAGAATGTTTAAAACCTTGAAAACTAAAATAAGAATGTTGCGTTAATATTTCATTTGAGTGCTGCTGACGCAGAGGACAGCCACACGATTATTAACGGTTCAATAGCTGAAGACGCCACCTTTGCGAATAAATTCTCTGCAGAAACCAACACCAATGACCGCCAATGCACAGTGGTTAAAATCCCGAAAAACGTAATCGTCAGCTTTTTCGGTATGAAATCGTGTTTTAAATATCATAGTATGTTCAGCAAGTATGTTGCATACATCAAGGGGTATCATTTGAGTAATTTGTTATTTTTTATCAATTCTCGCTTAACTTTTCGAAAGGATCTAAGTTACATTTTTTCATGAATTTATTTAAATAGCGCAATCAACAGAACAACATGAAAGCTATTGATTACTGTTTTCAAATTAATTCATGAAAAAATGTTACTTAGGTCCTTTTGAAAAGTTAAGCGAGAATTCACCTAAAAGAGAGATAGAAATTTTATTTTTTTCAAAATATTTTTGAAACGAAATGGCGTCTTTGGGAAAGCTGTTAGAAATAATGTACAGAAAAACTTTGTCAAATACACTACGGGTCTATCTATTGAAACAAACAAAATATGACACAATTTTAGATAATGGGTCATTTAACCCTATAAAAACCGGTATACAATGAATAACTTTGCATGTTCGAATTTTTTAGGTTAACAATGCTCTAGAAACTGTCACATGTTACATGAAACTGTCACTGGACGCCATGTATTCGCTAGTCACTTTTCCCTTCCCCTTCCCCTTTGAACTCCCAGCAGTAATTTCCCTTGAAAAAGGCCAAATACATTCGGCCGAAACGTCGGGTAATTTCAAAATCTAGCCGTTTTGATTATCCTCAGACTGAGAAAGCCACATCCATAAGCAACTTTAATTCCAGTCGACAATTAACAATAAACTCCCAGCTTAACTTTATTCCGAATTTAATCTGATTTAGGAGCTGCTTCCAGACCACTCGGTTCTGCAGACGCCTCCGATGCGAAAAATTTCACTTGAGTGCCGCTGCCGGCCATACCACCGCTACACCTTTGATGACCTCAAACAATTCTATCGCTGCGACCGCCGTTGTCGGTGGGACCGCTACCGGACCGGACGTTATCGTCCGCTGTCCATCGAATCCCGATCGAAAATGACGCGTGAGCGAAAAAAGGGTCTTTTTATTCACAGAGAAAATAAAGCTGTGAGCCAAAGGGTCCGTAACTTACATCAATATTCGTGTTGGGAATGTATGAAATTTTTTACTGTGTTTAAAGTTTTCAACAGTTTTACGTAAATAATCAAAAGTTTCAATGAAATTGGCAAATTGGTGGAGAGTTTCCGAGTCGATTAATATTTAAATCTCAAAATTCAATCGGCAATGGTAATCTATTTTTTTATTTAATAATTTATTTTTAATTTATCTGACAACTTAGTCTTAATGAATAAAACTAAAGGTAACGGTTTCAGTAGTAGCGACGTTACCCTTTCATAATCATGAACATAAAATCATAAAATTTGTCAGTTATGATAATTATGGTTCATGATTTTGGGAACTTTTTTCTTAGCACTCTATAATGCTCATAGCCGAAAAAACGCATGACCAATTACACTTCGATTGTTCCATTCCCAAGTAGCAATGATGGCCGAGAAGCAGCGCGCTGGGCTCTTACTCAGTAGACTCGAATTCGATCCTCGTGTTAAACTTCTTTCGGAAAATCCTCTGAAAAGGGCTTTGTGAATTCATCCGGCAATTCCATTGGATCTTCTTTTTGCTTTTAGTAAAACCAAAAAAAACTATCTAGCACGAATTATTCCGAAAATTTAGTTGAATGTTTTTTTTCTGAAATTTATAAAAGAATGAAATAGAAAATCCTAAAAGAATTTTCGGAAGGGTTTCGAACGGAAATGTCAAAGGAATTTCCAGATGAAATTTTCCAAGGAATTCTTGAAGTAATTTTTGAAGAGATTTTCGAAGAAAAATGCTAAAGGAATACCCGAAGGACTTGAGGAACTTCTAGGGCGGGTGCACCAATCGTCGCCATACTCAAGAGCAAATGTTTTAAATAAATAAATAAAGGAGGATTCCAAGGTTTTTTTTATTCTAAATTTTAAGGAATGATTTCTTACGGAATTACTGGAAGAATTTGTTTTATAGAATTTTGAAATTTTGGAAGGGTTTCCTAAAACAATTTCCGTAGGTATTCTTAAAAGATTTTCCTAAGATCTAAATCCTAAAGATCCTTAAAAAATTCCGAAGGAATTTCTAAAATAATTTTGGAAGAAATCCCAAAAAAGAATCTATAAAGGAATTCTTGAATGAATCATTAGAAAAATGTCCAAAGGAATTTATGGAGGAATTTCTCAAGAAATTCTTTAGATATTTCCGAAAATAATTTGGACTTACCGAGAAGCAAAATAATTTCCGTAGGTAAACCTGAAGGAATTTCCTAAGGCTTTTCCATATGTATATCCGAAGAATTTTCCAAAATAATTCCTGAAGGAATTTCCAAAGGAGATAAATCCTGAAATTCCTTTAGAAATTCTTCATAATATTCCTTCGAAAATTCGAAAAAGGGATTATAATAATAAATCAAAAATTCATTCGGAAATTCCTTTATGAATTCTTTAAAGAATTTCTCCAGTTCTCCAGAGAATGGGTCATCGCTCTCACCGGCAATATGGAGATCGTAAAGCAAAATCATTCAAAAAGGTCTCTTATATTTCAGTCTTCTAGCCCTAAGATACATTCAATCTATTCCACAAACATTCTAAGTAGTTGAAACAGTGACACATTCCCCCTCCACGACGGTACCTACAACACCTACGGACATTGTTTAAGGAATACTTTCATAAATTCTATTAAGAGAAAACATTCCGAATCTTCTTTGTGAAGGATATTTCTTCAGAATATATTCCAAGAATTCTGCTAGTACTCTCGAGAAATTCCTCTGGAAACTCTAGGAAGAAAATTTATTCGAAACTTTTCTCAGGAATTTCTTCAGAACTTCCTCCTTCTTTCTTCTAGGAATTCTTACAGAAATTTCTTTAGACCTTCGGATATTCCTTTTGAAATTCCTTCGGAATTTCCTTTGAGTATTCTTTCATGAATTTCTTCACAAATTTTTTTAGAAATTCTTTTTTTTTTTGAAGAATTCTTTCATCAAAATTTCCGGAAAGGAATTTTACATTGTTTTAATAAACAAATTTCAGGAGAAATTTGCAAATTCCTTTCTGGAGGTTTTTCTAAAGAATCATATCTTCAAATGAACTAGAGAGGGAATTTTATAGATTATTCCTGGAGGAGTTTCCGAAGAAGTAATTCCTGAAGGAATTTCCAAAGAACAACCTGAATAGATTTTGAACAAGAATTCTTAAATGAATTGATAAACGAATCAATGCAAAAAATTCCAATAAAATACGCACTGAAATGTTCATATAAATTTCTAGATTTCTACAGGAATTCTTTCGGAAATTACTTCAGAAACTGCTGCAAGAATTCGTTCAGGAACATCTGAAGGCATTCCTTCAGAAATTCTGCCAGAAATTTCTCCGAGAATTTCTTCAAAAATCCGGACATTCAGTAGTAAAACGAACCCTGATTTGATTCTGTAATTAAGACCCGCAAAAAAAAACTAAAAATATCGGGATTGCTACGGATATTATCAATCCCTTGCGAATTTAGTTCAGGAGTTACTTCGGAAATTTCTCCAGCATTCATCCAAGTGAGATTTCATAAAATAATGTTCGTTCAGAAAATTCTCCAGACTTTTTTTTCGTGAAAATATCCTCAGGAATTAATTCGATTAGTCATCCAGAAATTCTTTCAGGAGTTCCATCGTAAATTTCTTCTCTCTCCTTAAAGAATTTCTTAAAAATATCCTCCGCAAATGAATCTAGAAATACCTACACATATTCTTCAAGTAAGTGTCGGCGATTCCTCCAAAAAATTGTCTAAGTTTTCTTTTAGAAACTCCTCCGGGATTTCTTTTAGGAATAGATAACCTGATAATAGATAAGAAATTCTGAAAGTGTTGCTAAATACTTTCAGAAAATCCAAATCCTCGACTCCCGTAATACCGCCGGAATTTCTTTCAAGAGCTTCCGAACGAATTCCTAAAGAAATTTCGGAAAGAAGTCCTGAAGCAATTTCCGAAATTCTCTTTCTCTGTGCATTCCTCCAAGAATTCCTTCGAAATTTCTTCCAGGGATTTTTTCGGCAAATTCTCAGGAAATTAGTTCGGAGATAGATCTAGAAATTCTTTGCGAAATACATCAAGTTATTCCTTCAAAAATTCCTAAAGGAAAACCTTAATATATCCATAAGGAATTCTTGCGTCTTAAGAATTTCTTCGGAAATACCTTCCAAAATTTTTTAGAATTTTTTTCGGAAATTCCTCAACGAATTCTTTAAAGAATTTGTTCGAAAATTCTCTTAGAAATTTCATTGGAAATTCCTTTGGAAAATTTTGTCGGAATTCCCACGGAATTTTTTTCGGGAAAATAACTACGGAGATGTTTCAGAAAAACCTTCCGAAATTCCCTTAGACATTTTCTTTCGGATTTTTTTTTATGATTTCTGGAAATTGCTTTAGGAATTTCTGCGGAAATTAATTTAAGAGTTCCTTCGATGTTTTTTTTTAGGAAATTTCTGCAACAATTATAACGGGAATTTTTTGAAACCTTCGGAATGCCTGTCATAAGACGAGTTCTAATACTATTCCATTAAATTCCACTACGTTGCAATCCTTACAGATCTCAACCGTTTCCAGTGTCCCGTATATTACTCAACTCGGAAGTACGATTCTAAAGAGTTTTCTTCCCTCTGGGTTGTTTATTATTAGATCCATCACAAGTGTTTACTAATTTATTACTGATTTTCATGTAATTTGTTAGGAGATAATAAACTACTGTTTTCGATAATGTTGTTTTTAAATTTGCTTGCTCTTGAAGCACGACTCTAAATTCAGAATTGTGCATTATTACCAGTAGCTCTTTGATTTGATAGGGACACGGCAGTTATTTCCGTCCATCGTCATAGGGGCTAAAACCATCGAAAGCAACATCCATTTGCTTTAGCTCCACTATAGCAGAACGTATCTCCTGAGCTTAAGATTTGATACGAATGAGTTTGTCAAAAAAGTGTCTATTTTATTGGTTTTCGAGACTATGACGAAAAGACGAAAATACCTGCCTTAACCCTAATTGATTTTTTTATAATTCGGAACCATAATTTTAAAACTGATTTTGTAAACAATAACTTCTCACGTTGCTGGAGCATATCCTCTTCTTTCATTCAATGGCGGTGGATTGCGTGGGTGGGCACAAATAAGCCCACCAGAGACGTAAGAAGCTGTGGTTTACAACAGCAATTTCGTCTTTTCGAAGTGTTGGTTAACTTCATTTACTTTCCACTTTCTCCATATTACAATTTTATGCAAAATAAAATTGAAATTTTTTATTATTTTTATCAGCACCGTTAACACCGATTCTGATTGTTGTTCAGAACCGGTATTTTCGGTACTGGAAATCGCTGGTATTTTCGGTACCGTTACTACTGGTACCACAACCCTAGTCAATAGATGATCAAGAACACTAAACTTTTTTTTTTCTCAAAAATACAAGTTTCACTTTTCAAGTTTTTTTTGTTATAGACATCTTCTTTTCGGACATAGATTTTTTTCGCGTCCGTCCTTTACCATGACATACTTCGCCATTTCCCTCACCCAAAAATACGTATTCTGGTAAAAAATACGAAAATCAAGTTTTTGTTCAGGAATGTATAAAGAATCAGTGGAATGAGTCGAATTAATTTGTTAGCGATTCGAAATATCGACCATCCTTCTGTTACTTGTTTGCAACAATTCCGTTATACCCACCTTCAACTGTTTATCGCACAACGTCTTACTAAAATTTCCCAAAAATTAGATTGGTATTTTTAGTGAACTCTTTCTACATAGTACCTAATAATACTGTCAAATTTGAATTTAATTAGTGTGTTCTGTTATTAATTTAATTAGTAATGTTATCCGTAAGGTACACCGGGGCAAGTTGAAACGGTTTTTTCAAAGTTGAACTTTGAAGTGCTATAAGAAAATCGCTCTTTGATAAATTTTGAATACGTTTGCGGTGTTTGCTAGTTCGGGCCAAAGATTATACATACAAAATAAGCAACTTCACCAAACTTTTTTCATAAATATTTTGTATACTGTAATTACTTTATTATGTGCATCGTTTCAACTTGCCCCGCGTATCGGGGGCAATCACAATATATGTACTCAATGAGACTCAAGACTCACGAGGTTGTAAAGGTGACTGAATTCGCATAAGAGTCCCATGTAATTTTTTGACGATTTTGATTTTCTTTCTAGAAATTAGCTTAAAATTGTCTCCTGTTTAAGAAAAATTGATGACATAGTAGGCTTTGTTCTAAAAATTTGAAAACCAAATCCCAAATTGTGTTGCCTTATCTTGATAGGTATTTACTCGCATAAAAGTCACATTCCAGATATTGATCGAAAAATAAATTTAAGTATGGTCCATTCAATTGTCTCATATCAATATATTCAAATAAAGAATATTATGTAAAATTTATGGAAAGATTGCATTTTTTTTTTATTTCTTAGATTTTTTGTATTTTATCATGCAAAACAAATCATGCCAAAATTCAATGGCAAATTACTCAAGTCGGATAAAACTGACTTGGGACTCTTCTGCGAAAAAGGGGAGTATACAACAAAGTCACAAGAGTAATTTTCAGGGACCAAATTCTAGAGAACGTACTACGCTAGAAATTTATCAGATTGATTACCTCCGACTGGTGACCACTCGGATTACTTTTCAGGATGGTTCATTTTTTGGTTCACTTGAATTGTGCGCTAGATAAATTTGGTTGTGGCTTTTTAATAAATTCACATTAAGGTCACTCCTGACGGAATCCAAGTTTCAAAGTGCTCGCGTTTTCGGGGGCACACCACTCGATACGGAGGCGGTGCACAACTGTCGATTTTGTTGATGTAGCTTTGCTGCGTCGCAGCATGCGTGAAAAAATATAAATGACAGTTGTGCGTTGCTTCCGTATCGAGTGGTGTGCCCCCGAAAACGCGAGCATTTTGAAACTTGGATTCCGTCAGGAGTGACCTTAATCAACCAGCGTATCTCTCATAAACTCTTTTATTGGAGAATGAGGGGGCTGAATAAGTGAAAGGTGGAGTAAACAAAATGTTTACATGCTCTTTGTTCTATTTTTTTTTGAGTCAGTGCTGACTACGAGAAAAAGTAGATTAAGAATCTCGAAACTTGACCATGCGGTTTAAACATGGCCCCTTTTCATTTTCTTTTTTAGTCTAGATTGTAGGAGGGTTGCTTTCATGACGGGATGGGCGGATATTTATTAAATTTATTTTCAGAAATTTGGACATTTTTGTAAATTTATGTTTTCCGAATGTATTTACGGACTATGTTGAATATCAGAAAAAAAATTAATTGCGAGGGAGACGTTTTGAATCGTTGTTTCAACTTGTCCGCACCACACATTTCTATTTGCCCCAATGGGTTTGAATTGCGGAGCGATTTCAAACGACCGAAATATTACGCATTGCAAGAAAAATTTGGAATAATAGAAAATTCAAAGCGCCTCTAATGAATATTTTCCTGGCTAAAGATCGAAGGAAGCTAATGCTAAATGTGTTTATATTTATAATTATGACATTTCGATTCAAATATGTCGTCTGAAGAACAACTGGATTAGTGGGAAAATTTTGAGGAATTCAGCCCAGAACTTCGGATAATGAAGGTGGCAAATAAGCAACAAATTAATAAATTGATTAATTGGAAAACTCATCAGTTTTTGTTTGGGAATTTTCTGGGAAAGCTCAATGTTTTATAGTTTTTCCAATTCCAATTCGAGCTCTTCCCTCAAATAATCAAATGGCCACTGAATTTCAAGGAATGGAAAATAGAAGTTGAAACTATGTGCAAGGTATCTTTCCTGGCTAAGATGTAATGAGGTTTCACAATAAGCTCAGTTTCACTAACAGAGCTGCATGTAGGCCTCACCAAAGTGAACGTGTGCCGCTTAATTCACACTAGCCCAAGTCTTGGGTGTCTAGTGAGACTCTCCAGAAATATGACATGACGGCCCTGCTGCGAGACCGCAGGTTTGCACAGGTTCAATAAGTCGTCTTCAAAACCTATCATTACGAGCAACATAAATACTTACCTAAAACTATACGAAAGCATTCTTTTGAAATCAATTATTAAACCCTTCCATGTCTTCCATTTAAATTGCTGGGCAGTATGACAGTTCATTTGGTTGAATGTTTAGGCTCAATGCAACGCACACTATGCATGATTTGTTCTATGCGGGGATATACCTCTGCGCGTTATTTCCGCGAAGCTATCCAAATTTTTCTTTTTCTCCGTAATACAAAAATTAAAACGGATCTCCTATCGATTTTTCATAATCATTATGCTTGTTCAACATTGAATGATAACCTACTGTGAAAATTTGATGAACACACTCTTCCAAACATTATTTTGAGACCTGTTTTATTGGCACGTCAAAAAGTTGGTTAAAATTTTGCAAATGGCGAAAAATAAACATAGGCAGGGATTGCGTTTTTGTAGCTGCAATCTTCCGGGAATGGCAGTCAGAAGGTGCGTTCAGGGGAGTAGTTTGTTGTAAAAAATAAACAGGGCATTGGGTCATTTCCGATCCAAATTACAGCTTCCGTTTCAACTTACCCCGCATTTCAACTTGCCCCGGTGAAACTTAATTGAACTGAACACACTCACCCTCTAGACAAACCATTAAACAATTTGTATGTGTATCGCAATATTGTGTACCCACTAGAGTGGGACGGCATGATCATTTTTTTCAAATCAATTGTTTTTCGAAGCCATTCTTGGCCCTAAACAACTGTGCAGAATTTGAGGCCGATTGGTTGCTTCCTCGCTTTCCGCATATCGTTTGAAGTTTGTATGGAAATTAGTATGGGAGAATGTATATTTTTGCATTTTTACTTCTAGAGGTCTCAGTTCATCGTAAACCAAGTGGCACATTGCGTTAAAGTATAACCCAAAGGATGCCGAAAAACTTTGCCAAAGAAGGTTACGTTGCTGGAACGTCCACGACAGGGTTGTTAATCGATAAATTATCATCGTTAATTTAACGCCAACTTCGATAACGATAACACTTTTTCGATAATGCTTCGTTGACGATAAAATGAGCGTTGAATTAACGTTATCGTTATCGAGTTTTCGTTGATTTATCGATAATTATCGAGTTAACTGTAACATGTACTACAGTTTGAAGTGCAAATATTCACAAGTTGGATTTGCAATATCTATTTTAAAAATATTGTATCGCCTTACAATATTCGAGAACGCCTTTAAATCCTGGAACTAAATTGGGATTCAAGGAGGTCACCGAATTGACCAACACATTATTTCGTTCAATCATTAAAGTTCTTACAGAGTCGCAGTTCTACATAGTAGAGAATCTGAGAGCATTTTTAATGTCTACCTATACTTATGTTTAACCTAGCATTATTAACTTCTGTTTTGAAGATCCGGAGCACCCAGTTATCCAGCTTTCCACGCTCGCCATAATGGCGGCTGCTATAAATATTTCTGACAGTAACTGCTTCCGACGCCGAAGCGTATCCGACGCTGTCGTATCCAAGCAACAATTTACACTTTGTTTATTTATTAATTTCGGTGAAAAAACATTATCTCTACAGTCGGGTTAAAACAATGTCTCCATTTACGGAATATTTTTTATTAATTATTTATTTCGTAGGTTCGGGCGCTTATAAATGATTGATTGGGCGAGAAAAGTAGACAATACTTGGCGAACTGGTTCAGATTGCAGACGACTAAAAACTATACAAAAAAATATGGTCATTCAGGAGGACTAGGATAAATGCTTCAATTGCTTCAAACTGACGGCGATTTAAAAGAATCTCGGTTGCTTCCTTGTTCCGAGTGTACATCCGAAACGGGGTCATCGCAGCTGACTATGCTGTTCTCCTTTTTTAAATCAAGTGAGATTATTTGACAATTTCCAAATATCAGATTTATTGTCTTTAAAAAAAAATCGCTCTTAACCCACCTCACATCGCTTCTTACATCTCTTCTTACTTCCAAATTGTGAATTCCTGACTCCTAGAAGTTAACCAGATTTCAGCATAAATCACATTCTTTTATCAGAGACGTACTTTAATCTGAATCTGAAGTGCAATACATCTCAAAGACTACTGACGGCTCTAGTAGCACAGTTCACATCGATTTGGTTGCAGTAACTCCAATGTGACTGGATTTGGTCGCATATGAGTCACAGAGACTGATATGTAACAAGTGTGCTACTCGGGGGACTTCTACAAATTCTTGAAAACATTTCTGAAATTATCATGACCTTTCTGGAAATATATTATATTAGGAATCTTCAACGCCCTTTTAACTCAATTCGAACTTTTGGGAGAATTTGCGAAATTTTAGAGTTAAAACTTCAATCGATTTGTTGTAATTTCAAATCGAACTATTCATCGAAAAGCTTGTAAAAACTTTAAAACTTCATGAGAACGTTTGAAAACTTTTGTTTAGCTCAAGTGAAATGCCACGGAAATCACATGATGCTGGCCTCAACAGTGCAGTCAGTGGCGATGATCCCGTTTCGGTGCACTAGGAAGAAATATAATTGGGAACCGAGTTCAAATTGACGTCGGTCTGAAGTAATTTTAGCAATTCATCTATTCCATCCTCGATGAGCCCGACTTGTATCCGTTTTCAATTACAAACTAGACAATTCGTATAAGGAATTCAGTTGTCTGCAGTCGAACGTCCTTTTTGGTCCTTTTGGACAACTTTTCTCGCAATCAAATTACTTTCCTGGTAAACCTAAGTATTGCTGCATTCGTTCAATAATTTGTAAGCGCTTCAACCTGCAAAATGAATACAAATAAATATTCTGAAAATGGAGAAATAGTTTAAACTTGATTGTGTTTTTCTCTGAGAATAATAAATAAACAAAGTGTAAATGGTTGCTTAGATACGACAGCGTCGGATACACTTCGGCGTCGGAAGCAGTTACTGTCAGAAATATTTATAGCAGCCGCCATTATGGCGAGCGTGGAAAGCTGGATATGAATATTTTATGACTCACAGTTTAGACTAAACTTCTTAGTCTAACCAAATCATAGGAGACGAGTTTAGTCCACCAATCTGTTGAGAGAATGTTCACTCGGTACTGGTGCTGCCTGGAATGCAGCACTACAGATCGCTGCATCAAATAAATTTCTAGTACTTGGATCCCAATATATTGCCGATGACATCTATGCTGCATAGTGAAAAAAAAACGCTAACCACCAACGAGCACCTCACTTCTCATCGTTTCGTAGAGCAGCATGCATTAAGCAATAATTTTAGAGCTTCAATCAAAATTAACTCTGATCAACCAGCTGCAAACAATTTGTTCCATTCTCGACTTCTGTCAAAATTTTACACCAACTTTATTCGCGTAATCTAGTATTAATCATTATCGCAAAATTATCGAGTTAATTTACGTTAAATTATCGAACTACGATAATAATTCAGTTGATTCATCGTTATCGTAACAACCGATAACGTTGATCACAATCAACTTTATCGGCGATAACGATAAATTAACGATTAACAACCCTGGTCCACGAAAGAAGTTATAACGCTTCGAAGGGTGAGCGTTCAAACCATATGCGAAAAATCGTTTATTCTGCCAGCACAGCTGAGCTACGTGGACCGATAATTTAAGTGAGTGTTATTTCATAATTATTGATCTTATAGGGCTTTGGAGCTTTGGGAGTTATTCGGAATGATTTCACAGAGTAAAAATTTCGACAAGAAGGAAGATGGGTTTTGCTCTCCGACAACCATTGGTTGTCCGGTAGTGCTGGCACAAACATTGATTTTTGCATCTTTGAAGCGTAATAACAATTTTCGTTACTTTCTTTCAGTTACTTTTCATTTGTTTTTCTCATAAGAATGAAATAAGTGCAATGTAAAGTAAAATTGGAAAGTTTTTTCGCACTGTTATTCTTATTGGAAATGGCATCCCGCCAATTGCAATGGAATATTTTACCTACCATGTGCTTCGCAAACACTATGTAGGACCTTTGTGCACATTTTTGTTTTGCTCCGTGACCGGCGCCACGTACACTACCATGTACCTGCCTGGACGCACGCTTTGGAAATTTTTCCAGATCGGACACAACACGAGGATTGCTTTCATATGTCGGTACCCGACAACCAACTATAAAGAAGCACAGCTTTGGTTGAATACTTCATCAGTTGAGATTGAGACTTCGATTGAGTAACTACATACTGTAAAAAAATCACACTTTGCCCATTATGGATTATCGCATGGATGCATCCGCAAAGGAAAGCGTTGCGAATTTGAATATCGCCAAGGCAAAACCACTAGAAACGGTTAGTTTCAATTCTTGTGCAACTATTATTTCCAATCACAAATCAGTTAATATTTCAAGTGTTGTTTGTTTAAATTTATTGTTTGATTACCGAACTTGTTATCTGCATTGTGTTACTAATTATCCTTTTCATCTCCCGAACAGGTTATCGACGGCTGCGCATTTCGAGTGTACGGCCACTGGGTCAAGAAGGGCGAGGGCCAAAATCGGGCCGCCCTCTTCGAGAACACCCCTCGATGCGAGGTTTATAATCTTTATATCAACAGCCTTAACCGATAGGCTTTAGACCGGCCGGCGAGACGCGGCGTTAGCACGATGGACCGAAGGGTTCCCGACCGCGCAGTTCATAGAGCATACTTCTTCATGCCTCCTGCAGGTGGGCGTATAGAAGGGTACCCATCCAGCCTGTTCCTTAAAGCCGAGCGGAAGCTGTTGCGAGAGCCTGTGTGAAAGATTTGCGTGAATGGGACGCTACACAATGTGCGGTCTGCCATTATTGTGTGGAACTAAATGGAGTCGCTAAGAAGAGCAGATTTAAGAATTCTATAAAGTGATCACTCAGTCTTAATAGGGCAGAAATATTTAGTTCTTTAGTCAATAGATTAAGTTTTTTCAATTGCGTGTATGATTTTGATTTCCAATTTATACATTAATATTTATTATATTTCAACGCAGATTTTTTTTCGTATTTGGTGAGCTAAACCAGATCGAAAAATTTAAGATCTTATTGGATATCAATTTTCTATATTACTCTCATTAACATATGTTTTCTCTTAACTCATGTAGTCGTTTGGTTGCATTCTATAAACAGTATAACTACCTACTGATGAGACAAATATGTAAACAATGTTATCTAGATATTGAAAATTCCTGATTTTTTTGATATTATTAAGCAAAATCAAGTTTTCCTTTTCTCCAAAATGGAATTTATTTTTATACGGATGTTACTAATTGTGATTTGTCTTTAAGATCAATCGCGCAGATATATATCATCCAGGTAAGGTAGTGTAGTGAAAAGAATATGTATGTTAACCTTCAAGTAGCACATATATTTGGAAAATGTGTGTGGTTGAATTGTTAGCCAGATAGAACCACAAATTTTCACCTTTGCGTGAATTGCCTATAGCTTGAAATAAAGAGAAATGATACAATTCAATTGAATATTCTTAATGGAAAGAACATTTTCTAATACATATGATGACTGGGTATTTTATCAATGTATACTTCATTGTATTTACACAATGCACTATTTGTTAATATTTGATAATCGTTGATATTTTAAATAAAAAGTTTGTTCTAAAAAGAAGGAAACAATACTAAGTCATATTATAACCGTAACTAAGTAACTAAGGGCATTTTTTTCTTCCGAAATCCGATCATAAACGATTTCCATTCTTGGGCAGTGTTTCATCTAATCATGATCTTTCATCACGAAATACTAGGACAGACCCCAGAGATGTTAGCCACCATTTTTTCCCATTGGAGAGATAGGCGATGACAGTAGGGTGGTTGCCATTGTTATCAATAGACGTATTGAACATGAATTATTTTCTTCATTTGAAACCAAAGTTTTTGAAACCTTGGAAGTTTCTGTTGAAACAAATTTCGGACAATTCTCTTTTATTGCTGTAAACTTGCCTTTCCAGTGCAATGGACAGCAAAGGTATTTGTTGAGAGCAATTACAATGTTTTCGACTTAAACTAAACATAACATAATTTATGCTAAGGGTACAAGGAGCTAATCGTTGGAATAGAAGATTGCAACGATTTTTGTCTAAAATTGGAAATTATTTTGTTGGACATTTGTTGCCATGTCTCAATATTAGAAATTCTATGAAGTTCATTGGTACTATACCACGGAGGCAACTTCAGAATCATTTTCAAAATTTTATTTTGAATCCTCTAAAGTGCTTTCTTTCTGGTATTGCAGCAACTAGTCCATATTGGCACAGCATACAACATGGCTGGTCTAAAAAATTGTTTGTAAATCAAAAGTTTGTTCTTAAGACAAAGTGTTGATTTTCTGTTTATAAGTGGATATAGACACTTGATATATTTGTGACATTTGGCTTGAAGGCCTTCAATGTGACTTTTAAAAGTTAATTTTTGATCTAGCAGAAGTCCTAAATATTTGGCTTCGCTAGACCAACTAATTGGATCCCCATTCATAGCGACAATATGTCTGCTAGAAGGTTTCAAATAAGAAGCTGTCGGCTTATGTGGGAAAATTATAAGCTGAGTTTTGGAAGCATTCGGGGAAATTTTCCATTTTCGCAAGTAAGTGGAGAAAATATCCAAACTTTTTTGCAATCCACTACAAATGATACGAAGCCTTTGCCCTTCAGCTGAGAGGCCCGTGTCATCTGCAAACAAAGATTTTTGACACCCTGGTGGTAAATCAGGTAAGTCAGAAGTAAAAATGTTATTAAATATGGGCCCCATTATGCTGCCTTGGAGAACACTAGCTCTTAGAGGTAATCTATCAGATTTAGAATTCTGATAGTTCACTTTCAGTGAGCGATATGATAAATAATTTTGGATCAGTTTAATAATGTACAGAGGAAAATTAAAATTCATCAATTTTACAATCAAAGCTTCAATGCCAAACAGCAACTCCAGTCCAGTTTTGTTGAACCGAATTAAATTCGTAACTCTTAATATCTGATGAGTGTTTGAATGCCCATGGCGAAAACCAAATTGCTCATCAGAAGAATTGTCATTAAAATGAACCATCATTCTATTTAAAATAATCTTTTCAAACAGTTTGCTTATTGAAGAAAGCAAACTGATTGGGCGATAACTAGAAGCCTTAGCTGGATTTTTGTCCGCCTTCAAAATTGGAACAACATTTATCTGGAAAATATGCCAATTGAAAACATTTTTTAAATAAATTAACCAAAAAGGATAAAGAGCTCTCAGGAAGTTTTTTGATAAGTATGTAGAAAATACCATCATCACCCGCGCTTTCATATTTATAAATTTTCTAGTAATAGATCTCACTTCATCCAAATTAGTTCCCAAAGAAGGGTCAAAAACATCTTGGTTGAGAATGCCTTCGAAGCTCCGTGTAACCTGATCCTCAATTGGACTAGTGAGACCTAGACTAAAATTATGGGCACTCTCGAACTGCTGAGCAAGTTTTTGAGCCTTTTCGCCATTTGTTAATAAAATTTTATTCCCCTCTTTAAGCGCTGGAATTGGCTTTTGAGGTTTTTTTTTAAAGAATGTTCGTTAATTTCCAAAAGGGTTTCGAACTGGGATCCAACTTCGAGACATTATTTTCAAAATTGTTTTTTCTCAGAATAGCGAAACGTTTTATAATTTCATTTTGCAAATCTCGCCAAATAACTTTCAACGCGGGATCGCGAGTTCTTTGGTATTGCCTTCGCCTCACATTTTTAAGACGGATCAGTAGCTGAAGATCGTCGTCAATAATAATGGAGTTGAATTTAATTTCACATTTAGGAATTGCAATGCCTCTGGCTTCGACAATTAAATGTGTCAAAGATACGAGATAATATCACTTTTGGTATCGAGAGGAATATCAACATCAAAATTCCTATCGATATACGTTTTATATAAATCCCAATCAGCTAATTAAAAGTAGAGCTGATTGGATTATAAATGGCTTCTTGTGAGATTTCAAATGTCACAGGAAGGTGATCAGAGTCAAAGTCACCATGGCCACACAGCTGACTTGAATCCGTTAAAACTAAATCAATTCTAGACCAACATTTGAAAAGGGCGTAACAGCCAAAAATTTTTCCTTCTGATTCCTCGTCCACATATATAGCTATATATGTAGACGTAGAATCAGAAGGAATAAATTTTGGCTGTTACGCCCTTTTCAAATGTTGGTCTAGAATTGTAGAAGGATTTCGACTGGAAGAAAAGCAAGTTGGTCCATTGGGATTGAAAAGTAATTGAATAGTTGAATAGTAATATCCCGCAGAACAATCTTCAAATAAAATGTTACCATTGGAATTGCTTTGAGCATTATTCCATGAACGGTGGTTGGCATTGAAATCACCAATTATGAAAAATTTGGATTTGTTGCGAGTTAGAATTTGAAGATCAGCTCTCAACAAATTCCTTTGCTGCCCATTGCATTGGAAAGGCAAGTAGGCAATAAAATAGAATTGTTCAAAATTTGTTTCAACAGAAATTCCCAAGGTTTCGAAAACTTTGGTTTCAATCGAAGAATATAATTTATGTTTATGGCGACCCCACCACAAGGCGCTGTCAAGACGATCATTTATGTAGATAAAATAATTTGAATCTCTTTTGATGAAAAGACCAGGTTTTATTTTAAATATGTTTCAGTTATAATTGCAATGTGCACATTATGAACTGATAGGAAATTGAATAATTTATCTTCCTTACCCTTTAAAGAGCGGGCATTCCAATTTAAAATTTCCAAAAAAATATTTGGATCCAT
>NW_026943734.1:0-25015 GCF_024139115.2 Armigeres subalbatus
ACGCAGGATACTCTGCCATTGTTTCCTATTGAAAATTGGTCAGATCGGACTATGGGCTCGGAAGTTAAGGCCAAAATACCACATTTTTATAGAAAAATTGAGTAGAAAAATGTCACTCATTTTTCAGGCACTTATCCTTAACCGATTTACTCGCAACAAGTTGCATTCGACGCAGAATACTCTCCCATTGTTTCCTATTGAAAATTTGCCAGATCGGACTATGGGCTCAAGAGTAATGGCCAAAATACTATTTTTATAATGCACGAGAAAGGCACCATCACCGCTAGGTGGATTAATCAGAGTTTTCAAATGATGAATGTGTTCGTTTCTACGGTCTGAAGAAGCGCGATCCTCTTTACATACTATAATATATATGCATGGATCCGGGCCATGGTATCCCGAAACCTGCAAACAGTCAAATGGTTCGTTTTTTAGGTGTTATTTTCCTCGTCCTCGTAATATGCAAGGTATAGATAAAGATTATATAAAGGGTCTGTTCCACATTCAATCACAAGATAACATTATTATATCTCGAAAGAAAAAATCCCTACTACCAAGCCTACTACAGTTTTTATTGATAACATGCATGCTAAACTGTGAAAAAAAAATCATTTAAAAATGAGAAACAAAATCTTCTGCCTTTCAGTTTGATTATAGGAGGATGAAAATGGGATCAATGGAGAATCAGAACAGTAGGCTACGTTTCCACTATTGATCGTTTTATTAGGTCATGGTAAAGAATACTATCATGTCATGAGTGATAAGTAAGACAAACAGTTTTTTTAATTATTCAAATGATAATGAGTAATATCACAATATAGTGGCGTAGATAGTTGCTGAAATTGTTTACAAGCACTGAAACAAAATATAAATTTGTCCCACAGTCACGCAAGGCCCTCTCGCAGAAGACGCAAAGTGAGATACAGCTTTTCAATTCGAAACTAGGGAGAGTGCCTTATGTTTGAGCTTTCTTATTTCTATGCACTCTGACCATTCTAGCTGGTTGGCACTCACTGTTTGACATGTTCCATTCATCGCACACTTACTCTAGATGAGAGTAAGAACATTTACATTCTGGCAATAAGTTTTCCTCGAAGGCTGTGCCTCGAAGGTGCCTAAAAAAATATTAAAAATCTAAATTTTGCAACTGTTTGATACTGATTTATTTCATTGAATATCGTCGTGTCAATGATCATGTCACCGTGAAACTACTAAATTATCGATAAAACCTATCTCAGGATGTTCTTATATCAATTGAAATGTTTGGTCTTCCTGACGCTAGGTGAGTGCAATGTTACAAACCTAATTGAATTACATTTCGATTTACTATGAATCTTGTGTTTATAGCGCTATTGGGCGCCAGCACTGGCGCAGATGGTTCCCGTGTGCTGGAACTTAGTGACCGCTTTCTGGACGTCCGAAACGAAGGCCAGTGGTTTGTGATGTTTTATGCTCCTTGGTGCGGTCACTGCAAGAAACTGGAACCGGTATGGGCTCATGTCGCTCAGGCTCTCTTCAATACGAATATCCGTGTTGGACGGGTGGATTGCACCCGATTCACTGCAGTGGCGCAAGCGTTTAAGGTGAATGCGTATCCTACGATTTTGTTGTAAGTTGGTACCTTGTTAACGAATTACGTCATGAAATAATGATATCTATATCTTGTTTCGCAGCATAAAAGGCCCTTACGACTATGCCTACAATGGGGATCGAACCAAGGATGAGTTGATCCACTTCGTGAATAGACTCTCGGGGCCACCGGTTCAGCAGGTCACCCGTGCGGCCAGTATTGATATCCTAAAATCAAATAACCCAATCTTCTTCACGTACGTTGGCAAACAGGATGGTCTTTTGTGGGATGTGTTTTATAGTGCAGCGGAAGTCTATCAGCCACACAGCTATTTCTACGCAACATCAGTGGAGATAGCGAAGCGGCACTTCGACATCGATACCGTCCCGGCCGCCTTGGTATACAAAGAACGCAGTCACTACTACTTCCAATATTCGGATAATTTCGAGTTTATCGAACCTGCTCATTTGAACGAATCGCTGTTCAGATGGATCAACGAAGAACGATTCCCGACATTCCCAAAGGTGACCCGAGGCAATATACATCACATTTTGCAGACGAAGAAGTACCTCGTGTTGGCGGTGGTCGAAGAAAACAAGCTGAGCGAAATCGCAGCCCATGAGCAGGAGTTCAGAGACATGGTGGAGATTTTCGTCCACAAGAATAAACACAAGTATCACGGACGCTTCCAGTTCGGTTGGGTTGGAACACCCGATCTGGCACATTCCATTGCCATGGATAAGCTGGCCACACCCCATCTTATAGTGCTGAATGCCAGCACTAACGAACACCACATTCCGGAGGACGATCCCCTTCAGCTAACACCGGAGGCAATTGAATTGTTTTTGGATAGTATTCACAATCAGACGGCTCAGGTAAGTTTTTGTATATCATGTTTACCACTGAATTGTACTAAAAATGGTCATTTTAAGGCATTCGGTGGAAATTCGATTCCGGTGCGGATCTACCGCGCCTGGTTCGAGGCCAAGAACTCTCTGTACGAGATGTGGATGGGTAATCCAGTCCTCACGTCGGTCCTGTTCGGGCTTCCACTGGGATTCCTCTCACTGATCCTTTACTCGATCTGCTGTGCGGATATCCTGGATGCTGACGAGGAAGAAGATGAACCCAAACACGAGAAAAAGGAATAAACGAGCTTCCTGAGCGATGCCGGATTCCCGAACCGCAAACTAGTATTAATCGTCGTGACCGCCAGCAATGGAGTGCTACATTCCTCGAGTAGAGCATTTCAAGGCATATTGAAAAATGCCGTTTTCTAGTCATTTTGATCTGAAACACTGATACTTTTTACTTTTACTTTTATGTAACGAGGCTAGTGCTATTTGGTAGTAACCTCATCTTTAGAAAGATTATGTAATTGCTCGGAGGCAGCCTACATATTTATGTTTATGGCCAACGAATAAAGAATGTAACGTGTTTGTGTCTCATAGTGAATAGAAAGTAAAAATAATGAACAATACCGACTTATATAACAAAAAAGTTTATGCTTTTTATTCTGTCCCACAATGAACTAATTCTAGGAGCAGGGCCTAATTTTGAGATGGTCCGCGGTGGCAAGGCCCCGGGCCCCCTAAAACCTTGTGTAATCAACCTTTTCCGTACATTTAGGTAAAAACTGTCGGCCCCGAAGCCCCCTTCCGCCAAAGTCCAACCCTGTCTAAAAGTAAACTACTCGGAGAAATTTCTATTTACTGATTTGGCTGAAATTTTGACAGTGATTATCTCTCTGCTTCGGTAAGACATATACTAAAATTGGAACGATACAGAGAAGACTAGCATGGTGTACGATATGCGTCCGTCCTTCTGTCCTGCTCAATTCCAACTCCCCGATCTCATCTCAATCCATCATACTCGCAGGTGCGGCTAGCGCAAAATGTAAACAAAGAGGTATGCGCTTAACACCGTTTCACAACCAAGGTGGATTTATTCGGAAAGGTCAACTTGTGTAACACCCAGTACACTACAATCCCCCCTTTGAAATAAATAAAGACAACGCGTTTAGTTTTGATTAAATTGCCTTCACTTTCTTTTTTTTTTTTTTTTTTTATTTTTTTTTTTTTTTAACTAATTTTATTTGCTAATTATCTAATACATGCATTCATCTCTTAGACTAGGTGTTCCGTGTTTTCTTAACACTATCATCCTTATTTGCTATGTTACGCTTTTAGTTATTATTAATACATTTCAATTGCCTCTGGCAGTTAGAATTTTTTCCTCTGGTTGAATTGAACCATGTAGGAATTGTTAAATGTTTTCAACTTAAACTAAACTTAACCTATTTTATACTAAGGGTACAGGAGTTAATCGTTGCAATAGAAGATTGCAACGATTTTTGTCTAAAATTGAAATTATTTTGTTGGACATTTGTTGCAATGTCTCAATATTAGAAATTCTATGAAGTTCATTGGTACTATACCACGGAGGCAGCTTCAGAATCATTTTCAAAATTTTATTTTGAATCCTCTGGAGTGCCTTCTTTCTGGTATTGCAGCAACTAGCCCATATTGGCACAGCATACAACATGGCAGGTCTAAAATTTGTTTGTAAATCAAAGTTTGTTCTTAAGACAAAGTTTTGATTTTCTGTTTATAAGTGGATATAGGCACTTAATATATTTGTTACATTTGGCTTGAAGGCCTTCAATGTGATTTTTAAAGTTAATGTTTGATCTAGCAGGAGTCCTACATATTTAGCTTCACTAGACCAGTTAATTGGAACCCCATTCATAGTGACAATATGTCTGCTAGAAGGTTTCAAATAAGAAGCTCTCGGCTTATGTGGGAAAATTATAAGCTGAGTTTTGGAAGCATTCTGGGAAATTTTCCATTTTGCAAGTAAGTGGAGAAAATATCCAAACTTTTATACAATCTACCAAAAAAGACACGAAGGCCTCGCCCTTTGGCTGAGAGGCCCGTGTCATCTGCAAACAAAGATTTTTGACACCCTGGTGGTAAATCAGGTAAGTCAGAAGTAAAAATTTTATACAATATGGGCCCCAGTATGCTGTCTTGGGGACACTAGCCCTTACAGGTGATCTATCAGATTTAGTATTCTGATAGTTTACCTGCAGCGAGCGATCTGATAAATAATTTTGGATCAGTTTAATGATGTACAGAGGAAAATTAAAATTCATCAATTTTACAATCAAACCTTCATGCCAAACACTGTCAAATGCTTTCTCTATATCAAGAAGAGCAACTCCAGTCGAATATCCTTCAGATTTGTTGAGCCGAATTAAGTTCGTAACTCTTAATAACTGATGAGTGGTTGAATGCCCATGGCGAAAACCAAATTGCTCATCGGCAAAATAGAATTGTCATTAATATGAACCATCATTCTATTTAAAATAATCTTTTCAAACAGTTTGCTTATTGAAGAAAGCAAACTGATTGGGCGATAACTAGAAGCCTCAGCTGGATTTTTGTCCGGCTTCAAAATTGGAACAACTTTGGCGTTTTTCCATTTATCTGGAAAGTATGCCAATTGAAAACATTTGTTAAATAAATTAACCAAAAAGGATAAAGAGCTCTCAGGAAGTTTTTTGATAAGTATGTAGAAAATACCGTCATCACCCGGGGCTTTCATATTTTTAAATTTTCTAGTAATAGATCTCACTTCATCCAAATTAGTTCCCAACGAAGGATCAAAAACATTATCTTGATTGAGAATGTCTTCGAAGCTTCGTGTAACCTGATCCTCAATTGGACTAGTGAGACCTAGACTAAAATTATGGGCACTCTCGAACTGCTGAGCAAGTTTTTGAGCCTTTTCGCCATTTGTTAATAAAATGCCTTTACTTTCTAATCATTAATCAGTGCGGCACATAATCCTCGTACTTTGCGGGTGCATTTCTCGACCGCCTTGCTGATGGTGATCTACATGAAGTTGTTGACTCCGTTGAAGTGTGTGTTGATTTTGAAAGATTCTCGGATCCATATTGAGCCGTCGAGGATACTGGTTTCGAATCAATACTTTGGTTATTCTTACAAATTTCTCTATCTTCAATCTTCTTCTGATGAGCTGAACTTCGCCTGTACTGTTTGTCAGTTGCCTTCGATTGTATAAGAGTATCTGTTCCTTCTTTACGCAGAACTACAAACTCCTCGTTCGCAAAATCTGTATCCAATTTATTTGTTTTCCGCATTCGTTTGGCAAGTACAACATCACCTTGCTGAATATAACTCTTCTTTGCCTGTCGCTTCTTGTCACCGTACTCTTTCCCTTTTTCTTTAACGACTGCATCTCTCTCGCGTACTTCGCCGTCTTCTTGATACTTTGAAATTGTTGGTAGTTTGCTTTGGATTTGGCGTCCAAACATCAACTCTCCGGGAGATTTTCCTGTCGTCGAATGTTTTGTAGAATGGTATGTCAGTAAGTACAATCGTAATTCGTTTCTCCAATCTTTCCCAAGTTCCTGTGAAATGCGGAGACGCTTCAAAATCGACCGATTCTGGCGCTCTACTTCCCCATTGGATTGCGGCCAATACGGTATTGTGTTTAGCAGTTTTATTCCGTTAGTCGAACAAAACTCACGAAATTCCTCACAATTTGAGCTTATCTGTGGCGCGTTATCTGCCTTCAAAAACGATGGAATGCCATATCGACTAAACATGATCATTAACTCTCTGGTAACATCTTTCGTTGTAGTTGTTTCCAACTCGATAACCTCCATATAACGACTATAACAGTCAACTACTACCAACAAATGTTGTCCCTCAGGCAGTGGTCCTAAAAAATCTAACGCTAATGTTTGCCATGGTGATGAAGGAAGACGACTACGATGCATCGGTTCGGGTGGTTCAGGAGCAGCAACTAATGTGCAACCTCTACATCGCTTAACAAAAAGTTCGACTGCATTATCCATCTTAGGCCACCACACGTTTGATCTCAAGTGGCTTTTCATCATCACAATTCCGGGATGACCTTCATGAGCTGTAATTAGAACCTTTTCTCTCAATGAAGTGGGAATAACTATTCGGTCCCCTCGTAGTAGTACGCCTTGGAAATCACACAATTCGTTAGAAACTACCCTGTACTCTATTGGCAAGTTTTGAACGTCTCCGGTTTTTAAAATGTGCAGCACGTTAAGAATTTCTTCATCAGTTTCAGTTGCTAGGACCACCTCATCCCAAGTCAGTGCAGCGCAATTAGCTGCTTGTGTCGCTATTTCACGAACGAATATTTCCTCTGCATGGTCAAAAGGTTTGGGTTCTTGAACAGCTAAACGAGACAACGGATCAGCTACGTTATCTTTGCCAGAAACATATAATATGTTATAATCGAACGTTTGCAACCGCAGAACCCAGCGTTCTATTCGCGCACAAGGCTTTGAGCGCCTAGAAAAGAGAAGTTCCAGCACCTTGCAGTCAGTTAGTATGTCGAATTTCTTGCCAAGAAGGTAGTATTTGAAACGCTCTACGCTCCAAACAACAGCGAGCGCCTCCTTCTCCGTTTGGCAGTACCGTCTTTCAGTTTCAGTCAACGACTTGGAAGCGAAACTGATTATGCGTTTCGTATTGTTATCATCAAACTGGAGTAATATAGCTCCCAACCCGACAGGACTGGCATCCGCAATAACAGCCGTATGATCTTCTACTTTGTAGAAACCCAGATTGCTAACATTACTTAAAGCAGTTTTGATGGATTGAAATGCTTCTGATGCCTTGCTAGTCCACTCAAACTTAATATCTTTGATCAACAGTTTTCTTAACGGTTCGTCAACGGTAGCAAGTTGCGGAATAAATTTATTCAGGTAATTGGCCAACCCGAGGAAACTACGTACCTCTGCTTCATTTCGAGGCTCTCTGAAAGATAATAGTGCGGCAACTTTCGACTCCGACGGACTTATTCCTTCTTCCGAGATTTTGTGGCCCAAAAACTCAAGTTGAGTAACGCGAAACTGACACTTGTCCCATTTGAGTTCCACTCCCCTATCCTTTAATCTCGAAAGAACCTGAAATCGAAACACAAAATGCAAGAACTCAGTTCATATTTCAAAAATGTTGTTTATTTTCTGATAAAAGAAAGCCATTTTAGCAACTACCAATCAATTAGTGTACCTTTGCAAGGCGACTATCGTGCTCCTCGAGGTCCTTCCCCTCAATAATAATGTCATCGAGATACCAATAGGTGCCGCTACAATCCGCCAATATCTCGTCCATAGATTTCTGGAACATTTCCGGTGCCGTTACCAAGCCGAACGGCAGTCTCTTGAAACGGAATAGCCCTCGATTTGTCATGAACGTTGTTATGTCCCGGCATTCTTCTGCCAGTTCCACTTGTAAAAACGCCTCACGAATATCAAGTTTGCTCCAAACGGATCCTCTCCCCAATCGCGCAATGTAATCGTCTACAACGGGCATCGGGTGATGCTCGCGAAGAACAGCCTCATTCACACGCCGAAGATCAATGCATAATCGAGGCTCACCGTTAGCTTTCCCAACGATAACAAGTGGAGATACCCAGCTGGTTGGACCTGTCTTGGGCTCAATGATGTCACGTTTCAGCAATTCCGTTATCTTCTTTGCAACTGCTTCTTCCAACGGTAGCGGAATACGGCGCATCGGTTGAAAAACGGATATGTACTGTAATATGTACTGTAATTCCTTTAATCTTACTGAACGGCTGTTCCGAAGTCTCGACAGAACTGATGTTTAAACCAACTTGCAATACGCCCAGCTGTTTCGCTGTTTGATCACCGAGGAGGCAACGCTGCCCTCCTTTCACTACCAGAAACTCAGCTCGAATTGTTTTTACACCGATAGTTATGTCCGCCATAAACGATCCCAAAACAGTCAACGGATTATTACTGCCATACGCTCTTAATACACGATTACTCCCTTTCGATGAGGAGTGCACAAAAACTCTTTTGGTTTTCATTTCCTCCCATGTCACCTCGCTTATCAAGTTAGCATCAGCGCCGGAGTCTACCAACATTTCCGTTGTAATCCCGCCGACTTTGCAGGTAAGTACGTTGGATTCGTTACCTGAGTAGAAGGCATAATAAACTTTATCCGGCGTGGAACTTTCTTCACATTTGGTCACAATCGGAACATTTTCGTTGACAACATCTTCAATAGCACGAATCTGCTTTCGTTCAGAAGGTTCGTTTCTTATCGGCTTTCGTTTGCGACATAGCTTTTCGAAGTGTCCATAGTTTTTTACAGCTATGGCATTGTTTACCGCGTGCCGGGCAGACCTGCGATGATGACAAATGCCCCTGTCGACCACAATTGAAACATGTTTTCATCGACTTTGTCCTGTTAGTACCATCTTTGAAAACAGTACGATGCTCCCGGTTCTGGGTTCGAACCTTGTATATATTTTCACCTGAATGAGCAGCCGGGCGGGCTGATTTTATTTCTGTAAGTTGATGCTCCACACTTTCTTGGGTAATTCCAAACGCTTCAATGTCGTTGAAAGGCAAGTCCTTCAAAAAAATGAAATGGTTATCGATTGCAATCAATCCTACTGGTACACCTGATGAGAACAAACCTTCAGTAGAATCATTCTGCGTACTTCATTTGACGAGCATCCTTCGACAACGGCATCGGTCAAGTGGATATCTTTCAAAACTTGCTCGATCTCAGCTCCGTACTTTTCGAATCCGCATTCAGCCACCTGCTGCTTCAGACGGATAATATAATCGGCAAATCTCTCACCGGTGTTTTGCTTCATTTGACGAAGTTTCCTGCGTTCTGAACTGCTCTGATTCCTTGGTTCGAAAAATTCATCGAGTTTTTCCACCGCTGTGTCATACCATCTTGGATATAGTGCAACAAGCGGCATATGGTCATAATCCTTGAGGTTTTTGAAAACCGTCTGTAAAGCAGAGCCACCGAGGTGAAGCATTTTTGCTCGCATAACTTTCTGGTCGGTAATATCGTATGCCGCGAAGTAACACTCCAAAGATTCCTTCCATCCTTTCCATTCTCGAGCAAGCTTACTTGTCTCGATTCTATCGCAACGGAAAGGTGGAACAGCTCTCGTTTCTTCCATCTGAAATAGATACAGAAAAAAAAAACAAAAACAATCAGCTCCAATGGCCTTCGGCAGTTGATTGCATCGTATTTGACCCCACTTAAAATCAGCATCAATTTTTCAAGAACACGATATTGTTCACTGTTTACTTCCTATTGGCATTTGGAAAGGTAGGGAATATTTATGTATATTCGTGTAACTATTTACGTCACCATTTTCTCTTACACCATTCACAAATATGCTTGCATTCGGTTTGTCTCCTCACCTCAATATCTGTCATTGCTCTCCAAGCTACCTTGATCGTTGCGTCAACCGCAAACTAATAATAGGCCTTTTCATATGACAATGCCGAGACTGAACTTGTTTACAACTGTTGAACAATCGTACAAGCACGGAACTGTCATTTTCACAGAATTGTCTGTTGGCAGAAAATCATTCGATTTGGACGTCTCTTGAAAAGGTCTATAGTTGAAGCATGTACTCTGACAAACCAATCGGCTATCGCAGCCATTTTTTCTAGTCCATTTTCGTTTCGACACATCATGCAAGGAAACAAGAAACCAAAAGAAACCCCATGTTTCATCTATTTTCTCATTATTGGAATTCTACTAATTCTCACACGATCAAAAATATTGTCTTCAGGGAAATCCAGTAGATTTCCGCATACTCCTTGAGAATGGCAACCATTCTCGCGAATTTTGTCCCCTGGAGAATTCTAGAAATTCTCGCAATTTATTCTGGGGGCACCCTTCTGGCTCCCGCCAACGCCATGAGAATCACTCCCGACTCTCACAAAATTCGCACCACCGGAGAACTCTCCGTTCTCGCGACACAAAATTTTCCCATTCGTTATTTTTTTTTCATTCTCGCCCAATTCGTCGCTTCTATAGACTACGCTTTTTCAGATTCTGCTGGTCGCATATTTACCTCAATCGATTCAATTTTTCGATGGCCGGTGATCGATATCTTTTCCGTTAGTTTTCCAATCGTCGCCAGTTGTACGATATGCGTCCGTCCTTCTGTCCTGCTCAATTCCAACTCCCCGATCTCATCTCAATCCATCATACTCGCAGGTGCGGCTAGCGCAAAGTGTAAACAAAGAGGTATGCGCTTAACACCGTTTCACAACCAAGGTGAATTTATTCGGAAAGGTCAACTTGTGTAACACCCAGTACACTACACATGGCCCCTGCGCAGGGATGACACGCAAAATCGTGAAGCGCACACATTTTTTAACATAACAGGCTCAAACGGATGTTATTTATACTGACCTCTCTGCACCTTTCGATAAGATTTATCACTCATGCAAAACTGGACCGATTCGGAGTCAGCGGCAGTCTGCTGAACTGGTTTCATTCGTATCTTTCTGACCGTAGCTATTCGGGAATGCACCTCTAAAAGTTTGCATGCAGCATCCGGTATACCACAAGGAAGTCATCTAGGACCACTGATCTTCCTGATCTATTTCAACGATGTACAGTGTACACCTCGTTATCAAATGCCCTCGGTTGTCTTACGCAGATGACCCATAAATCTTTTTGGAAATACATCGCATCGCCAATTGTCAGCTCTTATAACTTCAACTAAATCGCTTTGCTGATTGGTGCTCCCTGACCCGAATGGTGGTAAACCCGGCCAAGTGTTCTGTCATTACGTTTTCATGGAAAAAAAACAGCCCACCATTTGCAACTACAGCCTTCTTGGTACATAAATAGAGCGAGTGAGCCATGTGAAGGACCTCGGCGTGATCCTAGACTCGCAACTAGTATTCAAGCAACACATCTCATTCATCGTCGACAAAGCATCCAGAACTATGGGATTCATCTTCAGAGTTGCAAAGAATTTCACCGACATACTCTGTTTAAAAGCTCTCTATTGCTCTCTGGTGCGCTCGACTCTAGAGTCTAGAGTACTGTTCTGTTGTCTGGAGTCCGTCTTACAACAACGGTTCTGAGAGAATCGAATCAGTTCAACGCCGTTTCCTTCGATTCGCGCTTCGTAGGTTACCTTGGCAGGATCCGTTTCGCCTACCGAGTTACGAAAGCCGATGTCAGCTGATCAACTTGGAACTATTTCGCTCAAGGAGAGATGTCGACAAAGCCATTATGATCGCCGCAGCCTGACATGTGTAAGGAACGGAAATCTTCTTACGGACGAGCGTGAGGTGATTGAAAGGTGGCGGCAGCACTACGAAGAACACATGAATGGCGAATATGGCAGAAGACGAGGACGGCATGGTGACGAACCTGGAAGCACGCACACAAGACACGTTTTTCAGCTCCGGGAGGAGATTGGCCGACTGAAAAACAACAAAGCCCCTTGAGTTGACCAACTACAGGAGAGCTGTTTAAATATGGTGACGATACACTTGCTAGAGCGCTGCACTGGGTAATTACCAAGGTTTGGGAGGATGAGATTCTGCCGCACTGCCGTAATCTGAAAAAGTGACGTATACGCCATTTTCCAAAAATGGTGTTAACGAGTCCTACTCATCGATCTCTTTAACAGAAAAATAGAAAACATACATGTTGTAAAATGGCGGTTACGTCAATTTTCCAGATTACGGCAGCGCAGTAGTGGATATAAGATGTCGTATGTCCCATCTACAACAGAACGATAAGCTAGATTGTACCGCGAAACACATTGCTGAACGCCCTACAAGGTACTCTCCCAAATGTTATGTCGTCGACTGACACCAATTACAAGAGAGCTCATGTGACAGTACCAGGCGGGATTCATGTGCGAACGCTTTTCCACAGACCATGTGTTTGCCGTACGCTCGATATTGCAAAAATGCTGCGACAACGTGCCCACACATCATCCATTCATCGGCTTCAAAGCCGCATATGATACAATCGATCGGGACCAGCTATGGCAGATTTCTAGAATTTCTGGATAAGCTGATACGGTTGGTCAAAGCGACGATGGATCGGATGATATGCGTAGTTCGATTTTCAGGGGAATTTTCGAGTCCCTTCGAAACGTGCACAGGGTTACGACAAGGTGATGGTCGTACAATCACTCGATTCGAGTTCAATTCCAAGTGAATGCCAACATTTTTTTCAATGCGTAACGAAGTCGGCAAAGAAGATTTAACTATTTTGGTCGATAAAACAGTGATGGCTGATAATAAATAATAACTAAATCCGTTATTTGAGTAAATAACATGTATAACAAAATGTGTTATCAGTTTGGTATCAGTGATAACCTAATTTGTTTTCATGTAGTTATTTTAGGAACAAAATTCTGGTATCATTTTTGTTATGTTGGCTCTTAATTCAGCCAAAATGATAACAAGTTCAGTTATCAATATGTTCGATAACCGGATAATAGAATTTGTTATCAATTAGTTATTCATTTTTGCTCGGGTTTCGTGTCTGTTATTCAACATCGCTTTGGAGGGAGTAATACGAATGGCAGGGATTGATTCGGTTTCGCCGTTGACATTGATAGATAGATAGATTCACACATCAGCGTGTCAATCGGCGAGCAGCAAGCCATGACTTGGCCTCTTCTAGTCAGACCGGTTAGACCTCCGCGGAGTGCACACGCATCCACGGAGAGTCGCTGTCATAACTTCGTTCCGGCCATTTAGGGCCACACATATTGGCGATCCTGCCAGTTAATTTTTTGGATCCTGTCGCTGATTTCATGAGGTGAGTTGAATTCAAATGGTTAAACTGTGGCGAGTTTTAGTTTGCAAAATCACAATGCGCTTCTCGAAGACCGTTGGAAAATGGTTTGTGGTTTGTCAAATCACAAAACGCGTCTCAAAGACCGTTGGAAAATGGTTTGTGGTTTGCTAAATCACAAAACGCGTCTCGAAGACGGACGGAAAATGTTTTGTGGTTTGCTAAATCACAAAACGCGTCTCGAAGACGGACGGAAAATGTTTTGTGGTTTGCAAAATCACAAGACGCGTCTCGAAGACCGTCGGAAAATGGTTTGTGGTTTGCTGAAGCACAAGACGCGTCTCAAAGACCGTCGGAAAATGGTTTGTGGTTTGCTGAAGCACAAGACACGTCTCAAAGACCGTCGGAAAATGGTTTGTGGTTAGCTAAATCACAAGACGCGTCTCGAAGACCGTCGGAAAATGGTTTGTGGTTTGCTAAATCACAAGACGCGTCTCGAAATCCGACGGAAAATGGTTTGTGGTTAGCTAAATCACAAGACGCGTCTCGTAGACCGTCGGAAAATGGTTTGTGGTTCGGAAAATCACAAGACGCGTTTCGAAGACCGTCGAAAATGGTTTGTGGTTTGCTAAATCACAAGACGCGTCTCGAAAACCGTCGGAAAATGGTTTGTGGTTTGCTAAATCACAAGACGCGTCTCGAAGACCGTCGGAAAATGGTTTGTGGTTCGGAAAATCACAAGACGCGTCTCGAAGACCGTCGAAAATGGTTTGTGGTTTGCTAAATCACAAGACGCGTCTCGAAGACCGTCGGAAAATGGTTTGTGGTTTGCAAAATCACAAGACGCGTCTCGAAGACCGTCGGAAAATGGTTTGTGGTTTGCAAAATCACAAGACGCGTCTCGAAATCCGACGGAAAATGGTTTGTGGTTTGCTAAATCACAAGACGTTTCTCGAAGACCGTCGGAAAATGGTTTGTGGTTTGCTAAATCACAAGACGCGTCTCGAAAACCGTCGAAAATGGTTTGTGGTTTGCAAAATTACAAGACGCGTCTCGAAGACCGTCGGAAAATGGTTTGTGGTTTGCTAAATCACAAGACGCGTCTCGAAGACCGTCGGAAAACGGTTTGTGGTTTGCTAAATCACAAGACGCGTCTCGAAGACCGTCAGAAAATGGTTTGTGGTTTGCAAAATTACAAGACGCGTCTCGAAGACCGACGGAAAATGTTTTGTGGTTTGCTAAATCACAAGACGCGTCTCGAAGACCGTCGGAAAATGGTTTGTGGTTTGCTAAATCACAAGACGCGTCTCGAAGACCGTCGGAAAATGGTTTGTGGTTCGGAAAATCACAAGACGCGTTTCGAAGACCGTCGAAAATGGTTTGTGGTTTGCTAAATCACAAGACGCGTCTCGAAAACCGTCGGAAAATGGTTTGTGGTTTGCTAAATCACAAGACGCGTCTCGAAGACCGTCGGAAAATGGTTTGTGGTTCGGAAAATCACAAGACGCGTCTCGAAGACCGTCGAAAATGGTTTGTGGTTTGCTAAATCACAAGACGCGTCTCGAAGACCGTCGGAAAATGGTTTGTGGTTTGCAAAATCACAAGACGCGTCTCGAAGACCGTCGGAAAATGGTTTGTGGTTTGCTAAATCACAAGACGCGTCTCGAAAACCGTCGAAAATGGTTTGTGGTTTGCAAAATTACAAAACGCGTCTCGAAGACCGACGGAAAATGTTTTGTGGTTTGCTAAATCACAAGACGCGTCTCGAAGACCGTCAGAAAATGGTTTGTGGTTAGCCAAATCACAAGACGTGTCTCGAAGACCGTCGGAAAATGGTTTGTGGTTTGCTAAATCACAAGACGCGTCTCGAAGACCGTCGGAAAATGGTTTGTGGTTCGGAAAATCACAAGACGCGTTTCGAAGACCGTCGAAAATGCTTTGTGGTTTGCTAAATCACAAGACGCGTCTCGAAAACCGTCGGAAAATGGTTTGTGGTTTGCTAAATCACAAGACGCGTCTCGAAGACCGTCGGAAAATGGTTTGTGGTTCGGAAAATCACAAGACGCGTCTCGAAGACCGTCGAAAATGGTTTGTGGTTTGCTAAATCACAAGACGCGTCTCGAAGACCGTCGGAAAATGGTTTGTGGTTTGCAAAATCACAAGACGCGTCTCGAAGACCGTCGGAAAATGGTTTGTGGTTTGCAAAATCACAAGACGCGTCTCGAAATCCGACGGAAAATGGTTTGTGGTTTGCTAAATCACAAGACGTTTCTCGAAGACCGTCGGAAAATGGTTTGTGGTTTGCTAAATCACAAGACGCGTCTCGAAAACCGTCGAAAATGGTTTGTGGTTTGCAAAATTACAAGACGCGTCTCGAAGACCGTCGGAAAATGGTTTGTGGTTTGCTAAATCACAAGACGCGTCTCGAAGACCGTCGGAAAATGGTTTGTGGTTCGAAAAATCACAAGACGCGTCTCGAAGACCGTCAAAAATGGTTTGTGGTGGCGCGTCTTAAAGACCGCATGAAAAATGAATTGTGGTTTGAAGAACATCAAAGCCTCGCCTGGAAGACCGTAAGAAATTGGTTTGTGGTTTGCAAAATTACAATGCGCGTCTGGATGATCGGTGGAAATGGTTTGAGGTTTAGAAAACTATAAGGCGTATCTGAAAGGTGGCCGAAAAAATGTATTGTAGTTTGTGAAACTACAAGATGCGTATGGAAGACCAACGGAAAATGGTTTACGATCTAGAGAATTTCAAAGCCCTGCGACCATTGATTTTGATTAAAACAAATTTAGATTTCATGAAGCCACTTGGCGACGTACATTAGCTATGATATAACGAAATCTGAGAGAAATGGAGAAATATTAAATGCTGTACTGTTCGGAAAGCCAAATATATTATCTGGAAATTTATCTTGGAATGTACTGACTTAGTATCCATAGCGGGATTACCTGTAGGAGCAGATACCTTGGAATTTGAAAAATTAATAAGGTTGTCGTATTTTTTGTCGGATTTTACAAAGCTATTCGGAAGCTCGAATTTATTATGATTTGGATTGGATTTGATTTAGATTGGATTTAAATTACATTTGGATTGAATTTGCATTGGATTTGATTTGGATTAGCATGGATTTTCTTATCTCTATTAGGTTGTTCTTAAATCTTATTAGTAATGAAGTGTAACACCCCTTAGTTTTGGATTGCATTTGAGTAAGATTTGAAATGTTTTTCAGAAGAAATTGTTATTGTATTTGACAAACAAAAGAAGGGCATTGGCTTCGTAAATTTGTTGTTCTCTAAATATCCAACGAAAGTATGAATCACGTTTTATCTTTTGCGACCCACAGTTTGGGAACCCACACTCTGAATCATTGTTCAGGTATTAGAACCATGATGTTGAAGACAAGTTTAGATGTTGAAGACAAGCACACGCATCCACGGAGAGTCGCTGTCATAACTTCGTCCCGGCCATTTAGGGCCACACAGTAACTTTGATAAGAAGCCTAGCGGTAAGATTCGCGGCTATAAAGCAAAACCATGAATGAACACTAAGTAGCGAGGCGGCAATGATCCAGTGGACGATGTAATGCCAAGAAGAAGAAGAAGAAGAAGAGTGAGAAGAAAAATAAGAATAAGAAGAATAAGAAGAAGAGCTTTGAGAAGATGGAGGAAGCCTACATCAAACTGAAAAGGGAAGCTAAACGTATTGGACTAGTTATCAACACATGAAAGACGAAGTACATGATAGAAAATGTCTTAAAAGAGGACAATGTAATACACCCACCACGAGTTTGCATCGGTAGGGACGAAATCGAGGTGGTTGAAGAATTCGTGTACTTGGGCTCACTGAGGACCTCCGATAATGATACTAAGGACTGTATCGAAAATAAGTTATCCACATCATTTTATTCGAATAAAATCGGATGCATTTTAAAAATTTATTAAAAATTGTCTACCAATATATGTTAATTCTGTTTGTTAAGTTTTATGAAAAAATTTAATACTGAATAAATATTGCACTATTCCAACATTTATGCGAGCATTTCTCTTCCTGGTCACAAATCGGCATAAAATTGCCTAGTTTTATAACATGATTACTTTGTGGTCCAAATTCCGGTCCCTTGACTTTGATTTTATTCCTTTTTCGACAGGTTAGCGAACGTGTGGTATTCCCCAAGCTTGTTGACCATGAATTTTTAACTTTAGGGGTGGATAGCGAAACGCTTGATCAAAATATCCATCTCGATGCCCTTCTTACGGAGCCATGTGTCCAAAACTCGAATTTCAATATCACTTTCAATTTGCGATACATCGGAAGCAACAAATTTTTAACAAACAAACAAATTCTGATTTGAATCTTAACATATGAATACATCGATTGCAGGGTAAAATAAACCAATATCTTCATGAGCTTCTGAGTAGTAAAACTTTAAAAGTGGATAACTTATTTTCGATACACTCCTTAGCAGAGAAATTCGGAGACGCATCATGGCAGGAAATCGTATATACTTTGGATTCCGCAAAACGCTCCGATCGAATAGAGTTCGCCGCCGTATCAAACTGACTATCTGCAAAACGATCATTATACTGGTAGGAACACGAGACTTGGTGCAGATGACGGACGGTACATGGAGGAGGCGAATGAACAACGAGTTGCAATGTTGGGAGACATCGTTCACAACGCGGAAATCGGAAAATTGCGGTGGGCCGGGCAGGTAGCCATAATGTCGGACAATAATCCGGTGAGAATGGTTCTCAACAACGATCCGACGGGCACAAAAAAGCGAGGTGCGCAGCAAGGTGAATCTATCAGGTAGAAGACAATTTGCGGACCCTGGAGACGTGCAGACGAGTTGAATGGAGAAGATATTTATTTGCTCCGGCCTTAGTTTGAGAAATAAATAAATAAACGAAATAGTTTAAGTATTAATATGAGCTTAAAGAACATCATCTGGTAATCTTTCATACAATTACAAACATGTTAACAAATTGTCATCTATAATTTTATTATATGAGAAGAACTTAGAAGGAATAAACTGCTGTGTTTGAAGAAACACCGCCAGTCTGCCATGTGTTGGGGCGGTTTGTCCATCGCTATGAGCTAATTAAATAACTATTAAAATAACTATAAAGTCACCATTCAATGTTTGGCAAACATTTTTCAAGTTAAATTGTTTAGAATGTTTGAAAACAGCATTCGGAAGATCTAATTCGAAAAGTGCATCGGAGGCAACAACAGCGCTTGATCTTCGACCCCAATGTTACAAAAGTAGGTAACTTATTACGATAAATCTAGACCAACATTTGAAAAGGGTGTAACAGCCAAAATGAATTCCTTCTGATTCTTCGTCTGCGTATATAGCTATATATGTGGAAGAAGAATCAGAAAGAATCAATTTCGGCTGTTACGCCTTTTTCAAATGTTGGTCTAGAAATATTCAAACCGAAAATCAAACCACTTATTTATTTCTTATATTTATGCTTATTTTTTTCCCTCCCGTTATGTTTTCCCTAAAATGAAATGCGTCATGGCATTTTCAATCATCCAAATAAGTTGGTTAACTTTTTTCAACAAAAGTCTTTATTTTCCACAATCCTCCAAAACCAACTACATTTTATAAAACACGAAAATCAAAATCTTCAATTGTTAATATTAAAGTTTATCTCAACCCGCAAAACGATGAGCAATACAAGTAAAACTATTTCCGATGAACTATTTACAATAGGGCTCCCTTACTGACAGGAGAATAAAAAAGAGCATCGTTTGTGTCATTTGGCGTTTGTATCAACCCTGCTTCCTCCGCGTCTATAGTCACACATGCCTTGACAGGACTTGGCCAACCCACGCGCTATCGCTTTGTCTTCTTCGGGCTACGGGCGGAGCCACCGCTACCGTTGGTATATCTACGAAAGTGCACATGTGCCAAAAGAGAAAGGGGGAACATAACTTAAAAGGTAGGGTGAGGATTTGCTTTTGAAATGTTTGCAGGACCGTGGAAGCGAGGAAGGAAGATTCAGTTCAGGGTAAATGCAAGTAAGGTAAAAACAAAACTTTCAACTTAATTTAAAAGCTATGAGAGAAGAGGAGCTCGGTCTTTGACTTTTCTTTAGCTCATATCCATATACCGCGAATTGTTCGTTGGTCGAGGGCGCAGGATTAGTTTGCCGGTTTCGTCGCAGGACATGTTAAACTCCGCCAAAACGCTTCGAGTTCGTGATGTGATGATTTGCGGAGCCATCACTAGCTTGTGGATGCCAAATACAAAAAGTAGGACTGAAAAAGAGAATAAGATTTGGTTCTGGTATTTAAATGAAAGCAGGCCTAACTCACGAAGGATTGCAGTAGAGAATGTGAACACGGGATGATTCCAAAGCGAGTCCATCAACGGAACAATCGAGGTACGAGGATCAGTCAACCAGTAGAACGCGCCGACGAACGTAATCAGCGACATGGTGCATAGTAGAACTGCAAGAGAAATAGCATCCAGGTTAGGGAACGTTGCAGCAATCAAGTGATGTACCGAGCTTTATACTTCTCCATCGCAATGTAGAGGGCTGTAATGCTGCTATAACTTCCGTGAGGCGTCTTTCAAAGGCCTTCAAGTCTAGAAGGATCAAGTTGTTAGTTTTCTGAGAACAAACAGAACGCGAACGCTTACCTTCACAAGCCGAGGGTTCTAGAGACATATTACCAAAATAAATTTCACTTATTAAATTAAACTACAGCTTGAAATTTCAATTTATTGTGTTTTGAGTCGATTTATAATTTACACAACAGATAAACTCATCTTGAGTCCGAAAATTTCAAAATTTTGGAAGAATTTTATGCAAACTCTCCTGCAAAGTTGACACAACACTCACATCATCACATCAAGCAAATGTCATTTCAAAGCCCTTCAGCATCAAAGCCAAGCACTTGACATACACTATTAAAATACCGTATACGGTACAAAACATATTATATGATTACACGGTAAAAAATCAACACGCTCAATTTAACTGTTCCATCTATTGAATGATCAACTTTAAAATCACCATTATTGAAAATGATATTCCTTTGATTTTGAAGTAGTGTCACACCTTTCACAAGTGTGTTGAATGCAGACAATTCCATAACATCAACAGTGTTGATCAAAGTGCCACTCACTGGATGTTGAAATGATTAGCACTTCGATCAGCACCAATAATGGCTCCACTAGAATTGGAAGTGCTATGCTATTGAATTCACAGGTTCAATGCTATTGATTTAAGAGTGGAGCGATATTGGTGTTGTTCTAAAAATAGATGACAGTTCTTTCATCTGTTCTGCTTATTTCAAGAGGTACTTTGAAGTGTGAGATGGAGTCATGGTAAGACGAAGGACTTTCAAGCAAAGGTATGTTATTCAAATCTAAGCTGAGGTAATTCTATTTTTTTATTTTGTTGTTTTATAATCAAAACATTGTGCACGTCAAATGGAAGTGGTGGTGTTTGAATGTGACGAGCTCAGCTATTGATATTGATTTGATTCCAAAGTAGTGCATATTCAAATGCAGAACAGTTCGCATTGACGTGTATATTTTTTACCGTGTATATTATATTGTCGACAATCTATCCGGATCCAGCAAGGGCCTCATACGCCTGTCACTGGCTAACAAAGCTCGTGTACTCTGCATCGAAGCTTAGAACCGGTGTTAGGGCGCAATCGTTAATGCGAACATTTTTATATTCGGTTAGTTACTGCAAATAAATTCTTTTTCGAGTCCCTATAATCAAGCAGTTATCTCAAGCATACCACATCTTTATATTGCTGCATGATTGAGTGTTTAATTTTGATAAAATATCGAAAACAAAAGTGTGCATAAAAAATTGCCTCGCCATAACCTGCCATAACCAAAAGGTGCTAGAGAATTAACACTGTTGTTTACAGTTTAGAACCAAATCCAGATGTCGCACATGTCGGGGTAGGGATTCAGTGCTACGCCTTCTCCCCCTGGGATCCAGATCTATCCGGAACTATAGATAGTGGAATATATAGATGAGCGAAGATAAATCCTCTGTCGCCAAACGAACTGTCAAACGTGTCTCCAAACGAACATGACGTCACGATTTCAATGGAAACGTTAAGGGCTGGGACGTCATATGCGCGTGTGCACGGGCAAAACAATCAACTCAGCCATGCTTTCGCTCATCTATAGATTCTACTATCTATATCCGGAACCAATTTATACTATAGATAGTGGAATATATAGATGAGCGAAGATAAATCCTCTGTCGCCAAACGAACTGTCAAACGTGTCTCCAAACGAGCATGACGTCACGATTTCAATGGAAACGTTAAGGGCTGGGACGTCATATGCGCGTGTGCACGGGCAAAAAATCAACTCAGCCATGCTTTCGCTCATCTATAGATTCTACTATCTATAATTTATACCGCTTTTTATACCGAAGTTGGATTTTTCTCCAGATACAGACTTTCCCAACTTCGGAAGTAGTGCGCTAAACAACGCATCAGCTACAGTCGGGATTCGCTGGTTGGGATTTTAATACTTGGGTCACTTTTTAATTGGGCCTCCGCTGGTTGGGCCATGGCCCAACTAAAAAGCAACCGTACGTCAAAGTTCAATGTTAACACGGAAAACGGGATTGGGCATCACTGGACATCATTTGTGATGTTCAAGTCGAAATACACGTGCTCAAATGGCTGTCAGTTGGCCCAACTAAAAAACCGAATTCGTTAGTTGGGCCGAGGTCGTGGCCCAACCAGCGAATCGCGACTGTAGTTTGACAGATAAAACTTCGGATGAAAGTTCGGTTCGGAAGTCCCGACTTCCGAATTCTAACTTGGTGCTACGCCGACAATATGAACTAAAGACACTACTTCAAGACAAAATTTTCAAAATGACTTAACTGCTTTTGTAAACAAAGATTCAAACGACGATTTGACGAATCTGATAGCTCTCCCACCCAAACCCACACCATCAACATGTAGCGGAAACATTCAGCTACCTATTGATTGTGTTAGTTTTCGTGGGAGAGCTATCAGATTCGTCAAATCGTCGTTTGAATCTTTGTTTACAAAAGCAGATAAGTCGTTTTGAAAATTTTGTCTTGACTTTACACAATGTCGCGAAATCTGATCCCTGACAAAATAATCAACCGGCAACCTCGAATGCGCAACACTGCTGCTGCATAAACTTTTGATATTGCTCGTATAAAAATAAATCATAGAGCTTATTGAACAAACAATACATGTTTAATATATTCTACCGTAAGCAATAAATTCAATGGTATATTTATTGTTTGAAAATTTAGTATCAAAATTGGATAACTGTTTTACAGTGTGAATACAGTACGATATATGGTTACAATAAATACTAACGTATTGCTAATGGACTGTAGCCGAGTTTCTTATAGGGTCTGTATCATTTGGAGAATTAAACCGAAATTAAACTTAAAAGTGACATTTCAATAATTATCAAATAACCCTGCTCGCAGAGCAAGCTTACTTTTGACAGATATCGAATTATTTTCCATCGATGTCCTATTGGAATTGCTGGGTAGCACCAGCCATTATTATGACCGGGTGATTGTTTTTATTTTTGAACTGTCACTTTTGAGTTTAACTCTCCAAATGAGACAGACCCTTAGAATGTTACGGTTCATTCTATCTTACTTATAAGTTTGAGTGGATTTGTGGATGTTCTATGTTTGGGCTTGAAGATCAAGGAGCTAGACTTTACTAAGGTGGCGCAGATCAGCGCTGCGTGCCACTAGTTATCTATTTCACTCTTCCACTGTTCTTATTGTAGCGTTTTACGTTTATTTCGATTAAAATTTAAATAAAAATATTCGATTAGAACCGATAAAATAAAAATAAATTTTGAATTTTGTTTTAATTTATGATCGTGTGCAGTGTCGGGAAATGTACAGTAAAACACTGTGATTATGCGAATGTTTACATTTTATCCGGTCAAATTTCACGCACCGCACAAACCGAAACAGTTTTCCAAAAAAAATGTACGCCTCATTGCGACATTTTTTTTACCGATGAGGCAAACTGTTTGTATGTTCCTCCCTGCTGCTGCGTGAGAGTCGAGCCGTCGGTACAGTCAGCAGATTTTTTGTTTCGGTTCGTGCGCAGCGCAAACAAAACAGAACCGAGTTTAATTGCCTGTGGCGCAAAGCCTAGAAAGAATGCTAGCCGTTGGTACTAATTTATTAGTTCTAGTCTCTAAAATGAGCAAGGAGTAAAGAAATAATCATTTACCACAAAAAAAACGGTCATACGTCGTGAAATGAGCGTACAGAAACATTAATTGTGGGGAGAGAAAATAATAAAATCATGCGCTGACTGTCGTCTGCTTGATCGTGGCTGCTGCTGCGGCTGCCGTGTTTTTGTTTTTCTTTTACTTTGTGGCAGATTGAATGATAAAAAGAAATGTCAACCGTTCCCGTCCCTGATCGTGTGTCGTGTTTCGTTTGCGTCCGTAAAATCTGTTCGTTCCTGTGTCGATGTCAAGTTTATAGTGTGTGTTATAAAAGCTCAACTCATTATGGCACGCATGTGAGCTGCAAATAGGCGGCAAACAGGCGCCATGCCTTCGATCGCCATGCTAATCGGTTGGCGCAATTTTATTTGAATATGCTTTAGAATCAAATTGAATGATAGCTCAGATGTGAATAGTTGAATAGTAAAATTATTTCAAAAGATTCAAAATTTCTTGGTGCAAGTACGACTCAGACTCGCTCATTTCGTCTACGAATCGGCTGGAGAGCAGAAGTGAGCGAATAAAATACTTACGTTCAGTTCTTGAAAAGTTTAGATTTTGCTTGAGTAATTTTAGTTTAATTTGAAGGTAAAATTAGTGATTGAGTTTTTAAAAAATAAGTGGGGTTAAATGTTCTGTGTTTTTCTTCCTAGCTTAGTGGACCGAGGTCCAATCGATTTCGTTTTCTGCTCAGATAATTTTATTAAAGTGAATGAATACGAAAAAAGGTAATTAAATTTAATTAAGTTGAGCAATTCTTAAAATAATGTGATTTCGTGTTGGACACGCAGCGCCCTGCGCTTTTTTCGTACGGCTGGATTTTCTGTCGCTAATCGGCGGCATTCATCATCTCATCGAAATTCCGTTCGTGGTATTCTACCACGACTTCGTCCGTCGACCGTCCGACCCGTGTGCCCAGCGAAGGCCCGCCTCAAGCAGGTAGCTAAACGGAGGTGAGTGAGGTCGCTAGTTCATCGTAGCGAATTTTCCACGTCGGTCGTTAATTGCCGACGGAAAGGTCCTTTACGTTACATTTTCGGACCAGTGTTTTAGAGAGTGTAGGTTCGTCTTTCTGCGTGTCGTCAATTGCACGCCACGAACCTCGATCCTAACCAAAGGATAGAGGACACACCACTCCCCGCTCGGTGAACCGGAAAGGTACGCGAAGCCGGGTCGCTTGGGTACGTGTGCCTCTATTTGGCGGAGCCGATCGTCCCGGGGAAATCCAGGCCAAGTGCCACAACACTCTCCGATCGAAATCGGAAGCTTCCGTTCCAGCCGCCACTCACTCCGCACCTTTAGGCTGTGAACCATTCCACCGATTCGTTTAACTTTTAGTTAAAATTTGACAGTTCGATGGTTATTTCGCCGTGGTTAAAAATAACCCTCCTCCGGAGCATGGCTAGATTTGCCAGTTCGATAGTTAAACTTTGTTCAAGAGAAAATTGGCGCCAAATCAATTTCGCTCCAAATAACTTTCAATCTGTCAAAGCTCAAATGGGTCGGCTTCGGAGAAAAATTTTAACCACGATGGGAAAATAACCATCGAACTGTCAAATT
>NW_026943735.1:0-3355 GCF_024139115.2 Armigeres subalbatus
CCTCCTCCAAGCGAAGCTACGCCGGAAGTTGTGATAGCTGCTGCAGCGGATTCTTCAGTGAAGGAAATCACAACTACTCCAGTAGAAGCGGAGCAAATTTCCGAAGACGACGTCGTAACAAAGTCTACAAAAAATTGCATTGAAACTGATGCGTCGATGTCGGATGTGGCCGTCCTGCCAGAGCCTTCATCCACCGAAGAGAATGAAGCCGATGCCACTGTGGATGAAACAGAAGCGGAGAGTAGCAACTTCGAAGGTACGGAAAAGGAAGTACCTTCCCCACCAGTTGAGGCTCTCGAACCAATCGAATCTTCACCTGTCGTTGCTGTGGAAGCAACACCTGAAGCGTCCGAATCCGGTTCAAACGTGCAGGAATCGTCACAGCTAATTGCTGTTCCAGCAGAAAACTTTGGTGGGCCACCGAACTTATTCTATCTTTGTGCTGTCCGAGAAGAGGGTTTCGTTCCGGTAAACAATGAACTGTTGTACTTGGATTCATCCAATCAATTGGTAGCGCTCCCGGAGCATGCTTCCATCGAGGACATTGTGAACCAGGCGGAAGTGTTAGAGATCTCAACGGGTAGTGACCAAGGAACGGTAGTAACGGCAGCTGCAGCCATCGATGGGGAAGGTGCCATCGAAGTTGGGCAGCAAAATATTCTTTTGAACACACAGGATGGTCAGCAAATTATACTGGACCAGCAAAGTTTGATGGCGCTGGCCGCCGGAGGTGACACATCTCAGTTACTTACGCCCGATGGACAGCAGATTTTATTACAGGGTGAGTAACCAAACGGTGTTTTGTAGAGCTTAGTTTTTTAGTGCATGAACATTGACTAGACTTGTACCTACAAGTGAATGCCTGCATATATATATAGGTTCGAAATTCAAAGTTTTGGGTGAAACCAATCAATTTTGACACCGACTTACAAGGAAGACGTCTGACTAAACAGGTGTAAAAAATTACCATTGAAAAACGTTATATAGGACTTATATTGGTGTTGCTGAATCCGTTTCTCGTGCTTATATATTTTTTGAATATCGATTTAATATGCATCCGCAAGTGGCTACAAAAAAATAGAATAATTTGGGTTTAACTTGGGGGACTTACACATAAGGTGGAAACCTCAAAAGACTGAACACGAAAGGCTGAAAATTTAAAATCTTACATAAGGCTGGAAAATGGCGAGAAACAGATTTTAATGGAAGGATTCACATATGAGGTGAATGGGGACACAAACGGAAATAAACCGAACTATTCTTGCGACTCCTTTTTTTCACTTTTGATACAGATTTTTTCGTCCGTACTGCACAACAAATTTTAAGGTAACTTAGAAAGGAACCAGAGTTTATTTATTGTTCTTGGTTCATGCATTTGGTCTTTGATTCTTGTCAAGAATACTTCAATATGTTTCATTCTTTATTCTTCGCTCTTCCTCTTCCTTTTTCATTCTTTCTTCTCCACTCTTCCCCCTTCCTTGTTACTTCTTCTTTTATTCTTCTTTCTTTTTTTTCATCCTTAGTCTTTTCTTTCTTCTTCCACCTTGCTTACTTTATCCTTAGTTTTTCCTTCTTTCTTTTTCCTTGTACCTTCTTCCATCTTCGTTTCTTCTCATTTTCTCTTTCTTCTTTTTTCTTCCTTGTTCCTTGTTCTTCATCCTTCTTCCTGTTTTCTTCTTCCTTCTATCTTTTTTTTATTTCTTCTTCCTTTTTCCTTTTCTTTCTTCCTTCTTCTGTTTCCCTTTTCTTTTTTGTTCCTTCTTAGCTCTTTCATTTTCTTCTTCTTACGTTTTCCAACTACCTTTTCCTGGCTACTTCTTCTTTCTTCTTTCATCTTATTCCCTTCTTCTTCTTCCCTGTTACTTCTTTTCTCTTCCTCCCATGTTTCTTGTTCCTTAATCCTTATCTTTATTCTATTTTCCTAAAAAATAAAGAAAAACGAATAAAACATAAAGATTGAAAAATAAAAAAAGAAGAATAAAGAATTCTTTTTTTATTTTTCAATCTTTATGTTTTATTCTTTCTTCTTTATTTTTTATTTTCAATTCCTTATTTTTTATTCCTAATTTTTTATTATTTACTTTATTCAACGACTCAACTTGTACACCATAGTACGGTTGGGAATCATTGCATCACATCAGCCTTTCGATACATTTCAACCTTCTTATACTTTACAGCCTTTTGATACTTTCAGCCTTGTGAGACTTTCAGACTTTCAAGATTTCAGCCTTTTGAGTTCAGCCTTATGAGTACTCAGCCTTATGTGTTTCAGATTTTCGTAGGGCACCACCGCACCAGTGACCACAAAATCAACATTTCAAACGACAATTTTGGAAATAACTTCATTCGTGCATAATCCCTTGAAATGCTAAAATGCAGGGCTCTTATAAAAGTCGCGGATTTCACGATATTCGCGAATTTCGCGGTTTTATCTTTCTATTCGGCGAAAATCGCGTTTTATTATTTTAGGCTGAAAACAGATTGCCACTTTTCATGACGAGCTCGTTGGTCTAGTGGCTACCGCTTCTGCCTTATAAGCAGGAGGTTGTGGGTTCAGTTCCAGGCTCGTCCTTTCCTACTTTGTATTTCTATCTTAGCTCATTCCGTGTTTCACGTTCTACCAAAACGATTCCTACTATTATAATAACCTTACACAAAATTCCAAAACCTCCCGTAGCACCTATGAGAGGTCGTAGAGTTCTCTGCACCTTTCTCAAGTAGTCCAACTAACCATCCTTCCCCTACATCAGCATTCGCAAGAACGTGGCCAGGACAGATCTCGACCACTGGAGAGTGCATTGCTTCCATCTAAGAGATAGTGATTAGTCCCAAATCAATATCTGTAGTAACGGATAAAAGTGATGCTACTCTCATACAATAGTCTTGGCTTGTACCACCTACGAATTTATGCGAATTGTTCAATGCTAATGCTAATGCTAATTCAGATTGCCACTTTTCATATGGGCGTTTTCTAAAATAAGCAATCCGTTAAGATCTAAACACTTAGTATTCGACCATTTTAACTACTGACTGGTACTTTTTCACACAATTGTTGCGAAAATCATGGAATTATTATTACGATTAAGGGTACGACACCTTATATACCATGCTCTGCATAGAAAATGGGACAGAATTGATAACTGATTGCACGGTCATATGGCTACCGCTTCTGCCTCATATGCAAGAGGGCGTGGGTTCAATTTCTTCTACTAATCGCTAGAACTGCAAATGGGCTTTCATACCGTTTCCTATCTTCTCCATTCCTTATATCTACAACTTGATTAGTTCTAGCAGGCAACCGTTAGAATTCGAAATGAGCGAAAAAGCTAGTTTCGACATTCAATTAGAATATACC
>NW_026943736.1:0-49951 GCF_024139115.2 Armigeres subalbatus
ATAGGGGAAAATACCTATTCTTGGCAGTCTAAGACATTCGCCAAATTGAATGATAAAAATAATGAATAATTACACTAAAACACAGGTAGGGGAAGGGGGGGCAATATGCCCTAGCTAAGCAAACACTGATTTATTGTCTTATTTGTAACGCTATTCATGGGTATTTTTACATTATGCAACAGTTGAACAAGATAGCTAGTTGATGCCATTCAAAAATTGTCAAAAATCTCAATCATATTGATAATATTCACATTTCAAAAAAGTGGTGATATTCTGTTGCCGGAAAACTCATGAGGCAAAACGCCTTTTAGCTGGCAACTACTAGGGAACAAAGTACCATGCGTCGGCGAATCAGCATTCTGGTATGGATAGTGCGTGGAGACGCAAGTACATTGTAGGTTAGCGCCACTAGGGCGTTTTGCCTCGCCAAAATGTTAGATGTATCTTCAAAATGTGGAAATTTTCGGTTTTTCCGACCTTCCCATACACTATTTTGAAACTTTTTTCGCCTAACCTACATAATTTTAGATCTAGTTTTCTTACGGCCATCTTAATGACGGTAAATATGACGGAAACCACAAAAGGCGTTTTGCATCGGGGGGCGTTTTGGGGCCTCTTCCCCTACAGTTTAACTGGTATACATTTGTATGCTCTTTCTTTGATGATTGGTGTTCACTAAATATAGCAGCTTTTACCACAAACTCAGTAAATTTAATATAAAGTAACAGGTCAACGTTTCTTCTATTGGCATAGCAATTTCTATTATCAGCAATGAGTTTGCTCTCTTTAGCAACTAGACATGGAAGTAGAAAACTGGTAATGTATTGGTGCCAAATGCTGGTTGTTTATATCCTCCAGTAGTAAAATTCATTCATATTAATCGGCCGCACGCTCATCTCGCTTCACTCAATTTTGGAACAAACTTTATTGTTTATCAAAACTGGCTTAAAACAAAACATGAATTTTTAGCCTTGGCATCAATTTTATGTCATGTAAACAGATAGGCAAAAGCATTTAAACACATTGTAAAACAAATTTAACCCTTATGCGGCCAACAAAAAACAGACGTGAATGGCAGATAGGGTACCCGTGTACCCAGATATTGAAATTTTCATAACTTTTACCGTTTTCAACCTACTTGAATAATGTTGGCTATTTTGGAGAAGACAACTTATATGCATTTTATCCGCTGCCAAGATTTACATCTTTTGTCTTTTGTAATGCCTTAGAGTCGTAAGCAAACGTCTATCAATCAGTTTCAAATATACGACTTGCTCTTTGCGGTCCTTATACATAATATGTTTGTTTCATCAAAAAAAAATCATGGTGGTTGTGTACAAGACACGACCGCTCGACGTAAACTACGTAAAACCAAATCTATACACATAATAATGAATTTTTGTCTGTCTGCCTTATAGATTAGGAAACGGCATGAACATTTGTATGTAGAGGTTTTTGGGAACGATGAAGATTCTTATGATGGTATTAGACCCCTCCTCTTCTGGAGGGGGACTCCCATACAAATGAAGTACAAATTTCTGCTTAATTCTATTTTTCTAAAAATTTATCTAAAAAATGGAATCTAAATTTGCAAATTTCGAATACTTAACCGTCTTTTAAATAATGTAAAAAATATATAATTAATCAATTTTAGGTGAAATGAAGCTCGTCGGTTCTGGTAGTATAGTATATTAACAATATATTCCACCTCGTTAGTCTTCATATGTTGAATAATGGGCAGCACTGCCCTATCCAGCCGCTGGAGCCACCCCATTCTTACACTACGTTTCACAGTTGAATAATAGATAATACCCTTAAAGTAGGCAATTATTTATAGTTGAAAAGCGCTATGTAGGAACGGGAATGGTTATGATTTTTTTGATGAGCTTGGAAAATATTGAAGTTGCAAAAGGAAAATGGTCATGTCAGCCACATAAGGGTTAAAATACTACGGTGTAGCTATCTCTTTTGATATAATTCATGGCCTGCGTAAAAAATCTAAAGCATTTGTATTTTAACACTTTTTTTTAAATAAATGCCATCGCCGGATATTTTGTTCGTATTTTTGCTTATCTTTTTAGCGTGTGTTTGATATGCTCACAAACACATTCTCTCGCTCTATTCCGAAGTGTGCTGCTGTCAAAGAAAACGAACAGTCCCGATTTTATTTAGTGAAACATAGAGAAAATATTGCATAAATTTGCTCTTTGTGGTGATAATCAAGTGGTGATAAAGTGTAAAAAGTAGTTTACGTACTTAATTTGTCGTGTCATACGCTATAAAAAGGAGAAACAGGCGATCAAAAAAAGTAAGTAACAGTTTGCTTTTCGTACGCTGCTTTCTTTGGCAATGCAATAATGGCAAGGATTTCGTAGGTACAAATTTGTTTCGGTGATTAACACATCAAATCTTGCTACTTTTACACAAACAACTTATTCAAATGAAAGCTTAGACTTGAAATTGTGTGACTGAATCAAAATTATGTCCATAAATAGTGTATGTTTGCTGGAAAACGCAAATATTGTTAAGGGTGCCAACAACTGTCGCACCCTGCCAATGCCGTATTCTACCCTACGACATTTTTATTGTCAAGTCAGATCAACCTGCCATCGTCTGCACAGGTACTAGGTACTTAATTTTAATCCCATGAAGGGTCCTCCAAACACACGCGATTTTCAATTTTGCACACCATGCATGCATCATAAGTTGTAGCCTATTTAGATTACCCCATTTATGATAATAAATATAATGATAAAGAGTAACTTGATACCAATCCCAGGCATTGCGATTTATCTCATCATATCGATCTTAGTTTATCTATTTGCTCAGTAAACAAAGGGCAATGTTCGCCATGGACATTTTTTTACTGCATTTGTTGTAGAAACGCCCTCGCAACGTGAACAAACCCCGAATCGCGCTGGCTCTCAGGATCATCTTCAAATGCTCAAATGATAATGTCTCTCCAGAGTTATCTTTGAGTAGAGATAATATCTTTGCACAAGCGAAGATAATATCCTGGGCTCAGATGATATTGCAATACCTAAGTCCAATCCCCATACATTCAATTTTCTTTCTAATATTTAACTCGATAATTGTTTTGATAAATGCCATAATCTGAATAGGCTATTAAGGCGAATGCTGATATTATTTACTGTTAGTTAGACCTAGACTGGACCAAAACTTTCGTTTGATAAAGACATTAATTATTTGGTTTAGTTCTCGCGCCATTTTTTTCAAATTAGTTTTTAAGAGCACAAGTCGATAAGACTACTAAACCGCGAGAACTAAACCTATTAATTAATGTCTTTATCAAACGAAAGATTCAGTTCATGGCTGGCCAATCTCGATAAGAACAAAACCTGTCGAGAAATTGCTTGATAAATAAAATAACGGTGCTAGCTTATTTGTTGCATACTATTCTTGTTTAGTGCGAGCCTGTTTGTACAAATCTAGACCAACATTTGAAAAAAGCGTAACAGCCAAAATGGTGTGGTCAAAATGGTCTTTTCAAATGTTGGTCTTGAAATATTGAATTATGACAGACAAGCATTGGGAAAAGGCGTAACAGCCAAAATGTATTCTTTTCATTCCTCGTCTACATACATAGCTATACATAGGAAAAGTACTTAAAAGAATGAAATTTGGCGGTTACGCCCTATTCAACTATTAGTCTAGATGTGTTATTAGCAAATACAGTCATATTTATCTCCACATCTCGATATTGAAGGGAATATGAAACTAAGAAGCGATCGAGAAATGGAATAAAAATTCAAACGAGTACTAGATCGAAAAAAAATCTTTGCTATAAAAACGACAACATGGAAAATGCCATTTCTTATTTTTTATGTGTTTGTTGTTCTGCCCGGTACCCGAGCAAAGGCAGATAACTGAAATGATATCAAACTGATAACACGATTAGTTATCCTTATTATCATTTTGATATTTAGTTATCAATCATGTAATTAACTGATAACTGAATAATAACAAATTTTATTATCAATACAAATTTTCTTCTAAATTTCGCGTCGTTTAGAAATCGGGCTAAGCATTCTACCCTTGCCAACATACTACTTCTGTTAAATGTACCCGGCCTATGCTATGAATATTGTGACAAGAACTGTTTTCAAACACTGAACTGAAATTTTCGTCTAAGCAGAGGAAACCGTTACCCTCGATATCTATTGATTTGTTTATTTCTCTGTCAACAAAGGAATTTACACAAGAGTTTTTTCTTATTTGTTTTATGCTATGCTTATTAACTTTACTTTCATTTCAGGTGTCGTTGAATAATGAAATATGTATCTGAGAACCAATTAAGCGTTGTAGTTTATTAAGTACCGTCGTCGGGGGTGACAATGGGTCAAATGGGGGTGAGAATGGATCACTGTTTCAAGTACTTAGAATACTTGTATAATGGATTAAATGTATCTGAGGACAAGAAGACTAAAATATAAAAGACCTTTTTGAACGATTTTGCTCTACGACCTCCAGGCTACCGGTGAGAGCGATGACCCATTCTCACCCCCCAGACCCATTGTCATCCCCAATGGCGGTACTTAAAATTGCCTTGCAGCTCCCGGAACATATGATCCAAGGGCATGTGCTCATTCAGGAACGGTGAATAATCTTGACTAACCACCAAGCTAACCGCAACATAATTCATCTTGGGATCCACAGTGCTTATATATATATATATATATATATATATATATATATATATATATATATATATATATATATATATATATATATATATATATATATATATATATATATATATATATATGGAGAAGCGGAACATTTAACTGCAAATGTCGGATAATCAAGAAATTGCAACGATCTGGTGTGTTGTGGAGAAAACAATCATGCTCGCACTTTAGTCGATCCAGCAATGGGCTCAACTATTAACAGTTTAAACCTAGGTTTGGACGCAAAAGACAAACCAGAGCTAGATCATCTGCAGCCAAACCTTCAATAGTCGATGTTGAAAGGACGGTCGACGCATGGGAATATTGAGATGTGAAATAGAAAATCCTTTGGAAGGTGTTTTGTCACAGTAACCCAAAAAATATGTTTTAACCAGTCGACCCGGCAAACCTGGCAGACATTGTAGGTTAAAATGCACGTTGTGCACTCGGTACCCATACGAAATTTTCATACGAATCCCAATTTTAGTTTTCCACAATTTACTCAACCTTACTCGTGATTTTCGCATGAGCAAATATCATACAAACCCGCCGGATGCGATAAAAACACATCTACAGAAGAAATTAAGTCATAGAAAATTGACTGAACTGATAGGTTTGACTTTATATAAATAAAAACTACTTGAGGTTGATTTGACTAGCGAGAGGATTCACTCATGGCCGAATTAAGGAACAGGGGTGGGGTTGGGGGGTGCCTGTGAGTCATGGCCCCGGGCCCTCACATAACCATATGTACCAAAATCAACCTTTTTCGTACATTTAGGGCTCCCGAGAACTGTCGACCCCGACCCTGGATTCGCCAAATGGCAAAATTTTTCACGGATTAATTCTTGCTGGGATCAGCAGTGTTGCTGTTCATATATGCATATGAAAACATGAAACGTTTTACTGCGAATTACAAGGTTGTGGTTTAGTTAGAATAAAACTAGAACCGAAATCGATCTACAGCATGGCGCTGCTAGTAACCTAATGATTGACAATTAGAGAGAAAAAATAACCTAAGCTTGGCCTATTATGTATAAGCCTGTTATACTGGAAAAAATCAATAAAACCAATAAAAGTACGATAAACCGTATTTATTCTAATTGATTGCTGGTTCGCTATTTTGAATTAAATTCGGTTATCATTTTTGTTATATTGACTGGTAATTCAACCAAAATGATAAAAATTCTAGTTATCAATATAACTGGATAATAAAGTTTGTTATTAATAAGTTATTCTGCTCTCAACTCTGTACAGCTGACTGTTATTTACATGAAATGGTCATGGCATCATGATTTGATTATAAATAGTTTTCAGTAAATGCAAGATTGTAGAAAGCGTATTGCTCTTCTCTTCTACTCCTCAAGAAAGCGTAATTGGGTGAGTGCCTAGAGACGACACCGTGCAATCACTCGATTGAAGTTCGAATCCCAGTGAATGGCAATATTTTTTTTTCAATGCGTAACGAAATCGGCAAAGAAGATTCAACTATTTTGGTCGATAAAACAGTGATGGCTGATAACTAAATAATAACTAAATTAGTTATTTGAGTAAATAACATGTATAACAAAATGTGTTATCAATTTGGTATCAGTGATAACTTAATTTGTTTTCATGTAGTTATTTCACGAATAAAATTCTGCACAGCAAATAATTTTGAAAATTCAACGACGTGTAAAATTGCAGCTCATACCATCAAATGAATTAACATTCGATATTCAATTAAATTTTATTGAATTTTACAAGCAAGCACTGTTTAAATTTATTTCGATTTAGAAGAAGAGTGAGATCAATTGAATATTACGTTTATTTGCATGCTCCAAATATGTGCATGAAAATACATTTAAAATCACAACATATTTTTATCTGTGTGGTATCATTTTTGTTATGTTGGCTGTTAAGTCAGCCAAAATGATAACAAGTTCAGTTATCAAAATGTCCGATAACCGGATAACAGAAATTGTTATCAATTAGTTATTTATTTTTGCTCGGGTATGTGGCGGCGTTGTATAAATCACGAGTTGTACCAGGTGTATAAAGGGCTGGAAATTGTTAAACTTATACAACACGGCAGACTACGGTGGGCTAGACACGTTGTTCGTATGCTGGAAGAACGTCAAGCGTCAAGATAATATTTAGTAGAGCCCGGAAGAGGCCGCAGGCTTCGCGGAAGGCCGCGTACACGATGGCTTTTTGCAGCTGAAGAGGACCTGAGGGCGATCAACGTTCAGGGCGACCGAAAGCGATTGGCCCAAGAACGAGTCCAGTGGAGGAGGATACACCATTCGGCGTAGGTTCATCGAAGAGCTGTAGCCCATCAAGTAAGTTGATCTGCCCATGATTTCATAGTTGACGTAACAACCATTGCACTTTTGCGTGTATTTGGATTTTTTTATGGACAAAGATAGCAAATTCAAAACATTTTAACCCGTAAACACTTAAGGACACTCCTCACGGAATCCAAATTTCAAAGTACTCGCGTTTTCAAGAGCAAGGGCACACCACTCGATATGAAAGCAACGCACAACTGTCGTTTTTTGTAATTTCAGATTTGCTGCGTAGCAACATGCGTGAAATAATAGTGTCCAATGAGAGCTTGAAGTAGCTCGAAGTTTCTCCCTGTCCTGCTCATGCTAATTTGTTGACAAAAAAGAACGAACAGGACGGGAACAACTTTGAGCTACTTCGAGCTGATCATTGGACAGCACTAATAAAAATGACAGTTGGGCGTAACTTCCGTATCGATTGGTGTGCCATTGAAAACGCGAGTACTTTGAAATTTGGATTCCGTGACGATTATCCTTAAATGAGATTTTAAAACATGCACCGTATCGATGTTACAGCGGCCGAATTACTTTAGTAATCGGGTAGTAAGCAAAATTCGCTGATATTTCGAATAGTTGTTACGTCAACTATGATATCATAAGCAGTGTTGCTCCAACTTGGTATAGTAGCCTAGAAATTTGAATATGTACTTCGACACAGGGAGAGCGCACGGTATACAGACAATAAGGTAAGCTCATGAAAAAAATTTCACTTTAAGAGTGACGCATATTTTATCGTCACATGTACAAAAGTAAACATGCTGAGACCATAGAGCATCGTCTCAGCTCAGCTTTTGCGAAGATGGTAGTGACGTGACATGTTGCTTGTCCCCTTTCTTATAGATGGGGCTTATGATCTCTTCCTTCCTTTCCTCCGGTAGCTATTCAGTTTAATAGATTTTCACAATCAGTTTGTGCATGCAAGTGGCCAGCTTTTCCAAACCCACCTTGATGGTCTTTAGCTGTTGGCTAAAGTTAAGATGGCATCCTTAACTTCTCTGAAGGTGGGGTCTGGTTGGCTTGCATCGTTCGCTGAACTGACGCAGCTCCCATCCTTATCCCTGCAGGCTTTATTTATTCAAACATTCATTTCATTTATTTGGTCTACATCTAAACAGATAACACTGAATCAACAATTTGACGCCACAATACACGGTTCGAGGCCGCATCTCTCCATCCTCGAATACGCCCCACGCTCGCCAAGTCGTTCTGCACCTGGTCTGCCCATCTCGCTCGCTGCGCTCCACGCCGTCTCGTACCTGCCGGATCGGAAGCGAACACCATCTTTGCAGGGTTGCTGTCCGGCATTCTTGCAACATGCCCTGCCCATCGTACCCTTCCGGCTTTAGCTACCTTCTGGATACTGGGTTCGCCGTAGAGCTGGGCGAGCTCATGGTTCATTCTTCGCCGCCACACACCGCCAAAGATGGTCCTAAGCATCCGTCTCTCGAATACTCCAAGTGCTTGCAAGTCCTCCTCGAGCATTGTCCATGTTTCATGTCCGTAGAGGACAACCGGTCTTATAAGCGTCTTGTACATGACACATTTGGTGCGGTGGCGAATCTTTTTTGACCGCAGTTTCTTCTGGAGCCCGTAGTAGGCCCGACTTCCACAGATGATGCGCCTTCGTATTTCCGACATTGTTATCAGCCGTTAGCAAGGATCCGAGGTAGAGGAATTCCTCGACCACCTCGAAGGTATCCCCGTCTATCGTAACACTGCTTCCCAGGCGGGCCCTGTCGCTCTCGGCTCCGCCCACAAGCATGTACTTTGTCTTTGACGCATTCACCACCAGTCCAACTTTTGTTACTTCACGTTTCAGGCGGGTGTACAGTTCTGCCACCTTTGCAAATGTTCGGCCGACAATGTGCATGTCATCCGCGAAACAAATAAATTGACTGGATCTGTTGAAAATCGTACCCCGGCTGTTACACCCGGCTCTCCGCATGACACCTTCCAGCGCAATGTTGAACAACAGGCACGAAAGTCCATCATCTTGTCTCAGTCCCCGGCGCGATTCGAACGAACTGGAGTGTTCGCCCGAAATCTTCACACAGTTTTGCACACCATCCACCGTTGCTTTGATCAGTCTGGTAAGCTTCCCAGGGAAGCTGTTCTCGTCCATAATTTTCCATAGCTCTACGCGGTCTACACTGTCGTATGCCGCCTTGAAATCAACGAACAGATGGTGCGTTGGGACCTGGTATTCACGGCATTTTTGAAGGATTTGCCGTACAGTAAAGATCTGGTTCGTTGTCGAGCGGCCGTCAACGAAGCCGGCTTGATAACTTCCCACGAACTCGTTCACTAATGGTGACAGACGACGGAAGATGATCTGGGATATCACTTTGTAGGCGGCATTAAGGATGGTGATCGCTCGAAAGTTCTCACACTCCAGCTTGTCGCCTTTCTTGTAGATGGGCCATGTAACCCCTTCCTTCCACTCCTCCGGTATCTGTTCAGTTTCCCAGATTTTGACTATCGTGCAGGCAAGTGTCTAGCTTTTCCGAGCCCATCTTGATGAGCTCAGCTCCGATACCATCCTTACCAGCTGCTTTATTGGTCTTTAGCTATTGGATGGCATCCTTAACTTCCCTCAAGGTGGGGGCTGGTTGGCTTCCATCGACCGCTGAACTGACGTAGTCATCTCCTCCGCTGCCTTGACTTTCACTGCCTGTACTCTCAGCGCCATTCAAATGTTCCTCGTAGTGCTGCTTCCTTTCGATCACCACACGTTCGTCCGTCAAGATGCTCCCGTCCTTATCCCGGCACAGCTCGGCTCGCGGCATGAAGCCTTTGCGGGATGCGTTGAGCTTCTGGTTGCGTGTTTCTTGAGAACGGCACAGCTGTTCGATATCCTCGCAGTCCGCTTCTTCCAGGCGGCGTTTCTTCTCCTGAAAAAGGCGGGTCTGCTGTCTCCGCTTCCGTCTATAACGTTCCACGTTCTGCCGGGTACCTTGCTGCAGCGCGACCGCCCGCGCTGCGTCCTTCTCCTCCAGAATCTGTCGGCACTGTTCGTCGAACCAATCGTTCCGTCGACTTCGTCCCATATAATCGACGTTGTTCTCCGCTGCGTCGTTAATGGCTGCTTTAACTGTATTCCAGCAGTCCTCAAGAGCTCACCCCCCATCGAGGGGCCCCATCGAGATGCTGCGCGTATGCAGTGGCGACATCAGGTTGCTTCAGTCGCTCTAGGTCGTACCGCGGCGGTCGTCGGTACCGAACAATGTTGATGACGGATAGTTTTGGGCGTTGTTTAACCATCACCAGATAGTGGTCAGAGTCGATGTTAGCGCCACGATATGTCCTGACGTCGATAATGTCGGAGAAGTGGCGTCCATCAATCAGAACGTGGTCGATTTGTGATTCTGTCTGCAGTGGTGATCTCCAGGTGTACCGATACCGAAGGCTGTGTTGGAAGTAGGTGCTGCGAATGGCCATATTCTTTGAAGCAGCGAAATCAATTAGTCGTAGGCCGTTTTCTTTCGTCAGCCGGTGTGCGCTGAACTTCCCAATAGTCGGTCTAAACTCCTCCTCTTGGGCAACCTGAGCGTTCAAATCTCCTATGATGATTTTGACGTCATGGCTTGGGCAGCTATCGTACTCTCGTTCCAGCTGCGCGTAGAATGCGTCCTTATCATCATCAGTGCTTCCGGAGTGTGGGCTATGGACGTTGATAATGCTGAAGTTGAAGAAACGGCCTTTGATCCTCAACCTGCACATTCTCTCGTTGATCGGCCACCACCCGATCACGCGCCTTTGCATGTCGCCCATCACTATGAAAGCTGTTCCCAGCTCGTGTGTGTTGCCGCAGCTCTGGTAGATGGTATGATTACCTCTAAACGTTCGCACCATTGATCCCTTCCAACAAACCTCCTGCAGCGCTACGATGCCGAATCCACAGTCCTTGAGCACATCGGCGAGTATGCGTGTGCTCCCGATGAAGTTGAGAGATTTGCAGTTCCACGAACCGAGTTTCCAATCGCTAGTCCCTTTTCGTCGCAGTGGTCTTGGCTGATAGTTCCGGTCCGTACTCTCTTGCTGATTGTTCGTTGCTTATGGTTTTTTAAAGGTTGGCTTGCAGCTTATTTCCGGTGGACCATGGTGCACAGTTTCACTTAGAGTCCCTCACTGGCACTCGGACGATGATCAGCCGCCCCTAACATGGAGAACAGACGCTGTTGTGAGCCGATCCTGACATGGAGAACAGACGCTCAATAAGATTTGCACCTCCGGAGAGGAGCAAACCCCCCTTCTCTGTCAGCATACGACCATAGTTCCCACCGGGGTTGGTTACCCGATCTTCCCTAAGGTTGCTCCCGGCCAGCACCACGGGGAAGTAGGGATAGGAGTTGCTGGGTAAGAGGCTAAGGACCGCGAGATGGGGTCTGTTTAATTCCTTCAGGTACGCGAATTACCAATGGTACGCTTTACCCAGCATTTGCCGTTGCCAAGGTTTCATTTATATAGATGCCATAAACGAAGGTTGGGCTTGTACATTTGAATACATAACGATTTGACAGTTGTAGGAGACTATAAACATATTTTAATTTTTTTTCATATAAAAAACCATATAAACACAAATTGCCTTTGCGCCTGATTTTTTTTTTCCAGGAGTCCTAAATCATAAAAAAGCTGATTCCGAACATTTCTGAAATTTGAACTGCCCTAATACGTGTATACCTGGATACCTGGTTGGCTGTGCCGGGCGTATTGTAGATCTCCATAATCGTCAGTCTTGGGAAATGTTCCTCCAGTTTCCTCGAATGTTCAGGGTCCCTAGGTCCGTTTCCACCGCGTGCAGCCAGCGTGTTCGTGGCCTTCCATGGAGACGCCGCCCCCTATCTGGTTCTCTTTGGAATATTGTTTTCGCTATTCTTTCTTCCGAGATTCGCACTAAGTGACCAGCCCACTGAAGTCTGCCGTATATTATACGATTCGCAATATTTTCTTCTTTGTATACTTGATACAGCTCATGATTCATGCGTCTGCGCCACACACCCTTTTCTAGTTTCCCTCCGAGTTTTGTACGCAGCACTTTGCGCTCAAAAACCCTGAAAGCTCTCCGGTCCGCCTCTTTTTACGTCCATGCTTCATGTCCATAAAGGGCTACTGGTAGAATCAAAGTTTTATATAGAGCATGTTTCCGTCTGCATGTTGCGGAACCTAAGCTGGTTACATAATCCGTAAAAGGCCCTATTCGCAGCAGTAATAAGTTTTATCCCTTCACGGGATACGTCTTTGTTAAATGTCACACGTATTCCAAGGTAAACAAATTCTTCAACAGATTCAAACTCATCCCCAACAAGCACTACTTCAGCACAAACCCTCTATCTCTACCTGCCACCATGCACTTGGTAGTGCCGTTCCTCTGTACGCCAGATCTCCTAATGGCGCCCTTGAGTGCAATGTTGAACAATAAATTCGAAAGCACATCACCCTGCATCAATTCATCTAAGGTCACAAACGAGGTCGATACTTCATCTTCCATCCGAAAACTTGATTATGAGCCATCAAGTGTTGCACGTATCAGCACAATCACTTTCGCCGGAAAACCATGTTCGGACATTATCTGCCACAGCTCATTTCTTTTCACTGAATCGTACGCTGCTTTGAAATCAATGAACAGTCGTCGTTGATCGGCTCTCACGAAAACCTGCCTGGTATTTGCCGACGGAGGACTTCTCAAGCGGACTCAGTCTGTTAAACAGGATACGCGACAGGGTTTTGTACGCCGAGTTCAGAAGGGTGATCCCTCTGTAATTCCCTCTGCACACTCGGGTCTGTGCCTTTTCTTAAAGATTGGGCATATGAGGCCATCCAACCAGCCGGCAGGCAGTTCTTCATCCTCCCATATTTTCTGGATAATGTGGTACATTGATTGTTGCAGCTGCTCAATTCCGTGTTTGAGAAGCTCGACCGGGACCTCGACCTTCCCAGCCGCTTTACTGTTTTTCAGCACGTGGTCTATCTGTGAGCAAGTGTCTCCACTCGGATGTTGCCAGGTGTGTTTGCGGATATTCTTACGTGCGAAGTAGGTACTGCTTATTGCCATCCCTCTAGCAGCAGCAAAGGTTACAAGCAGAGTCTTTTAATTCTTGTGTATACATGGATGTGACATGGGCCCTCCTTAGCCGTGCGGTAAGACACACGGCTACAAAGCAAGACCATGCTGAGGGTGGCTGGGTTCGATTCCCGGTGCCGGTCTAGGCAATTTTCGGATTGGATCGGCATAAAAGTATCATCGTGTTAGTCTCATGATATACGAATGCAAAAATGGTAACTTGGCTTAGAAACCTCGCCGTTAATAACTGTGGAAGTGCTTAATGAACACTAAGCTGCGAGACGGCTCTATCCCAGTATTTGTTTATTTATTAAAATAATTCAACTGACAATGAATGTCTAAATGAATATTAGTTAAACTAATTGGTTACGGTCAGCGGTACGGAAAAAGTCTAGTAACCGATGACGAAACACGTCAACTGATGAATTAAAGTAAAGAATATCGAAGAATTCGTTGAAGCGGCGACTGATGAATCGAATTGGTTCGTGTAGTGCATAGTTGCTAGTCTGTGGTTCTAGAAGCAAAAATAGACGTTGACGAAGAGGTCTTTCAGGTGCATATAGATTTAACTGCGACAGTAGTGCTGGACAATCGATGTGACCCGTTAACAGCTTCCCAGCAAACGTAGCTTGAGCGGCGATCCGTCTAAACTCTAGTGGTTCGATGCTAATCAACCGGCACCGCTCCTCGTACGGTGGCAAGTTCGTCGGATCACGCCACCTTAGGGATTGAAGAGCGTATCTTAGAAACTTCCGTTGAACGGCTTCGATCCTAGCGATCCATGTGGTCTGGAAAGGGCACCAAACAACAGCGGATGATTGCAGTATTGATCGCACAAGGGAACAGTACAGTGATCTAAAGCATAATGGATCACGGAATTTACCAGCAATTTTGAAAATAAAACCGAATTGACGATTAACTCAGGCTACAATGTCATCGTAGCGAGGTCTGTATGTCAGTCCGCTATCCAGGATATTGACAAGATCCTTAATGTGCTGAACGCGAGTGAGCGATCGTCCAGACGGGACATAGTTGAAGATGATTGGTGCGTTTTTCCGGTAATATGAAATGATGTTGCATTTTCTATACTTAAGTCCATAAGATTTCTTGAGCATCAGTCCGCCAAAATACACACCATATTTTGCAGTTCGTTGCAATCTGATTTTGGAATCGTCTGCGTAGAAGAGGCGGCAGGCTTGTTACAACAGGATGAAAATATCATTAATAAAGATCGAGAATAGTAGAAGGCCCAGATTGCTGCTTTGAGGTACTCCGATTTATTTGCGAAAACTTCTGATTCTGACGTGCCAATTTTCACACGCATCGAACGATTCTGCAAATATGACCTAAACCAATCGGTAGCCGTTGATGAGACGCCGAGTAACATCAGCTTAGCAAGCAGAATTTCATGGTCCACAGTATCGAAAGCGGCTTTCAGATCCATATATGCTGCATCAACCTGCCATCCGGAATCCAAACAACGCAGGCAGCTGGACGTAAATTGAACCAAGTTCGTAGTAACCGACCGCTTCGGATAAAAACCGTGTTGATCAGAAATCAATGTAGTTTTAAAACACGCAAATAACGCGTCATGCATGATAATTTCAAACAACTTCGAACAGGCAAGCAGAGCTGTGATTCCGCGGTAATTGAGGATGTTCCGATTATCTCCCTTTTTGTGCACCGGAAATATATACGAATGTTTCCAGTGCGAAGGAAACTCGCTTTGCAGTGCCGAAAGCTGGAAAATTCTCGCAAGTGGGCGGCAGAGATTTGCAGCACAACGTTTCAAAACTGATGATGGAATCCCATCTGGCCCGGTTGTGAAGGAGAGCTTCAGTTTGCGCATTGCGGCCATCACCATGTCTTCAGTAATGCGGGGAATGTCAAAATGCAGCACATCACGTGGCGTCCCGTCAATGGCACGTAACACTTGCACCGGCGAGGCAGTGAAATCGTGAAACACTTGCTTGAATTGTCGGGCGAACAGATTACATTTCTCTTTTTCGGTATCTGCTGTGTCATTTCCAAGAAACATAGAACAAGGAAGCCCAGATTCCTTCCGTTTGGAATTAACAAACGACCAAAAGTTTTTTGGGTTCTTACGTAGGTTTGCTTCGGTTCGTCTCACGTGTCGATTGTAGAGGAAATGGTTGTACTTGCGGTAACGATTACTTGCGAAATTGAATAGTTGTTTGGAATATGGTGAGCGATAATTGCAGTATTTACGGAGAGCAGCTGAACGCGTATGGGGATGTAATGCCAATAAGAAGAAGAAGAAGACATGGATGTGACAGTGTGCCATGAGCTACAAAAGCTCACGTAGCATCGATTCAGTGCGACGAGAGAAACTAGCGCGCGCATAAAATAACTGAGTGAGTGGGTCTCAATGTACGTCTCATGAGACTCATCTCATGCGTTAGGAATGCATTCCCGCCCAAGCTGTTTTACGCATCTCCGCTGTTGTTTGCAAAGGTTTGCCATGGCAAACAGCGCATGAGCTGATCGCATTGAGATGTCTCAATGCGACTCACCAATGTTAATGTGAGGTACATAAGCTTCGAGAGACTCGCGTGCGCTAAATTTTATGTGCGCGTAGCAGTCGTTGCTCAATCTCATTCGATTTTGTACGCGTACATGATGTCTGGTTACAAGTCGCAGACAAGTCGTTGGTAGCGGAATGAAAGCTTTCCGTACCAATGATAGGGCGAAAGAAACTTTCTCTTCCGATCTGCGTATTTGCATCCCAGAAGACTATCTTTACATCGTGTGTTGAGTACTCTCCGTAGGCCTTATCAAGGCTCTCATAGAACTCATCCTTCACGTCATCAGGCTTATCGTTCGTATGGCCATAGATGCTGATCAGGCTATAGTTAATTTTTCAACTTCATTCTTCATTCTCAACACGCAAATGCGGTCGCTTATCGGCTTCCACCAGATAACACGCTTCATCTGCTTCCTGATCACCATGAAGCCAACTAGTCGTTCTGCTCTGTCACCGTCGCTAGATGTGGTACTTGAATTAAGTGTTCGCTATGGTATCCACCGCCCGGGGTCTTTCGTAGCTTAGTTGGGAAATCACCTGTCTAGCGTTCTGGTTTCGTGGGATCAAATCCCCAGGGAGTGGTTACCCTCCAATACATTTTACAAACTAAATCCATAACATGTTGTGCATATGCATAAATCGAGTTTCAGACATAGTAAACAAATTTTGATAAGATAGTAAAATGAGATATGGACATGATTGATATATCAGACGACAATATCAATATACTTCACAAAAATATCGTTATGACATCAAGTTATGCTATTTCTAAGATAGTGATCAATAATATCATGTGCCATTTGTTTGTTCTTATCCATAGCATATATTTATATTTAAATGATATTTCGGTGAATTTTTTTATATTGTTGCCTGTTCTTTTATCTCTTATATCAATCAAGTCCATAGCATGTTTAGTTATTTTGTTCATAGCTTCTGCCCGGGTAAAGCTCCAAACCCGGGATTTAGCTACATCTATTTACAAGCCCAGAAAAAACCGACATCTAACCTCCCAGCCAACACAAAATCGCATATGCAAGCAATAAGCGTACATGGAGGAGGCGATATAGGCGCATGCCTGAATTTGACTGCATGCAAATCGTACGTATATGGCTTCCACTTTGTACACTTATTCACTGTTATATACGGTCTTGTGTTTGCTGGGCTGACAATAGGTTAAAGCGATAGCTGGACGTCGCTCAGGATGGAGATCTTTCAAGTCGGCCCCTTGCACCACTAGGGGTGCACTGGACCCATAAGTAAGTAAGTAACAAGAACATTTCAATCTAGAGAATTTGTTAAAAAATAATAAATTATCGGGTATTCGTCAAGCTACCATTGTTAACCAATTCATGAAGAGTTAGTTTATACGTAGATCCCTAACTCGATCTATTTTTTGCAGTCACTTCAGCCTAGGACAATGACGCCGAGGTTTTAAACTAACTGCTAGAAAAGTTATTTCCGCTGCAAAACAGCTTAGCCTCAAACAAGAGGAATTTGTGTCTTTCAACTATCGGCAAGGTAAAGTTCATTTTGTTATACTTCAAAAACTGTTTTTGATATAGAGGACTGATTACGATGAATCCCTGAAGGGCTACTTATTGCTCTAAGTTGAAAATGGATTAGGCTAGGGCTCGCTTTAGTAGATATTACGCCATAAAACACTACGCAACAGTTATCTACCAGCTTAAGAAATTGTCTTTGACTATAGTCTTTGAAATGAAGTGTTATAATTTTCTGATCACATCATAGCGTTTTGCATAGAAATGCCGGACGCTTCGAAATCCGGACACTTCCATTGGTATTCCATTTTATTTGTCATGTCAACAAGTGTTTCTTGGTTTGTTACTACAGAGGACGATTGTCAAACCATAAACCATTTTAACCAATGTTAATAATTCATGATCTGAGAAAAACTTGAAAATTAGAGGTAAAAATCAGAGGCATGTCATAATCAACGGCAGATTTCGTTTTTCTAAGGTTGCAGCACAAGATTTAGCATGAGAAAAACTAAGCACGTATTTTACATACATAGTTCCCGACGTTTATATCTTTTGTTATATTTTTTTCAAAATTGAAAATAGCTGAAAAACACTAAGTTGACTTGAACCAACTCAAATTTTTATCCGAATTAGCTGAAAATTTGACAGAAGAACTTTTGAAAACATGAAGAGGTTAAAAAATAAGTTTACATTTCCTTTGAGGCAATATAACATACGAACGGACGGATTGCATGATTTCCTCATCAATCGATTCGTTTTGAGCTCTGCTGTGTTTATACTTACAAAGAGTTAGTGAAATTTAAGGGGAAAGTTGAAACATTGTGAAAATTCAATATTGGGGCGAGTTATGAGGAAACCCAATACCATCGCACCAAAAAATGATCTAGAATGCAGCGTCGCAAAAAAAACTCGTAAATTGACATTAGAACGACAAAACCCGAACAACGCAAAGTACATTCTGCCATTCTTAAATAAATTCGGCAAAAGGAAATGAACATTCCGACAAGAAAAATTTTTTGTTAGAAAAACTTTTTTCCCTTAAAAGTGTCAAGCTTGCGATGTATGGACGGTTGGTAGGGAACATAATCACCTATCTTGAGACACAATTTCATACAAATCAAAAAAAGCGTTTTTTCGCAAATCGAGTTTTAATTTTTAAAACTGATTTTTTCAGTGTAGGGCTCAATTTGAATTGTTTCCGATATCTTTATTAGAAACTTTGACTGATTTTGCGATAGTCACCCATTCAACATTTTTTTGTAGGATGCGTCGTTTTTTAATTGTATCCATTTGAAAAAATCAATAAAAAAAATTTGGCCTTTTTCAAAAGATAGTCTGGATCAAATTTGGAAAAACTATGTATGTACTTTTCTTTTAATAGCACCTCTTAAAATATTGCACAAAAAGTCAATATAAACAATAAGAACACTTTCTAGACCAACATTTGAAAAGGGCGTAACAACCAAAATTTGTTCCTTCTGATTCTTCGTCCATATATATATATAGTAAGCTATATATACATATGTAGACGAAAAGTCCGAAGTAATAAATTTTGGCTGTTACGCCCTTTTCAAATGTTGGTCTATGTTCCCAAAAATTCTATTTTGGCTTCATGCATTTTTATCACAACAAAAATCCATTAATTCCGCTAAGTGGATTATTCCATTGCTGTCGAGCGTTGATTTCGAACCAAACACCGCATAGGTCAAGTGATCATCACGATAGTCAAGATGACATGGATATGACAACCACAACATCAGGAAAGTTTTCCTATCATTCATGCTGGTGATCACAGGCAGAAGAAGTGAAGACATGGTGAGTGACCAAGCGCTAGTTGCTAAAATGTCACTTTCATGGTGATCGTTACACCAAGCATGTGAGATCCACATTGAGCATCACAATTGAGTACTTGACACATGACCTGGATTTTGTTATTGTCACGCTTTGCGTGACTTGTACGGTGACACTTTGCAGCACTGCTCACAATCCATGCTTAATGATCTGTATTGATGAAAATGTCAACATTCTATCAAAGTTTTGGAATATTTGGATTTGAATTTATTGCCTCAATATGGGGACACTTCTAGACCAACATTTGAAAAGGGCGTAACAGCCAAAATTTATTTCTTCTGAATCTTTGTTCACATATTTAGCATTATATGTAGACGAAGAATCAGAAGGAATAAATTTTGGCTGTTACGCCCTTTTCAAATGTTGGTCTAGACTTAATCCTTCATTAGTCAGCCATACAAAAATTGGGCGAAAAAATTAAAAAAATATAAAAATGTTCTCAGGCTTCTATTTTGTTGTAGATTTATTGCGTAGATATCATAGAAAGGGGATCAAGTCTACCCAAATTTTTAAATTGCATGTGCTGAATTCGACATTCAATAACAAAAATCGTTCATGTATACACACAGCAATTCAAAAATCCCCGTATTTTGAAGGAAAAATATTTAAAAAATCTGAGGGCACCAGAGTTTGTGTGGAAATCGCGTATGTTTATTTATTTTTGGCTTTGATACATCGGATATAAAAAAGGGGGATAAAGTCTCCCCAGTCTCCTTTACTCCAATAATAATTCATCAATAAATCATGTTCATAATATTTAATGCGGTTGAGTCTTCATTAGGCGCAGGTTCTACTAACTCAAGTAAGCAAATCATGGCGCACAATATAATGTCTCTTGATTACAACGAATTCAAAATTATTGACGCAACAAATTTGACGGATGGAAATCGACTGTTAATTTATTATATATTCCTAATTTATTATATCGAGAAATGTATTCACTATAGTTATTGTATCTCACTATATCCATTATATAATTCAAAATAACTCAACCAATTTAATACTTATTTACCATTCTTTTATCTCTCCTGTTTCGGCTCCAAGCGTTTTCTTAAGCAGATGATAGGACTATTATAAAATAAAAAGATATGTGAGAGCATGGCCAGGTGTGTGGAGAAAATCGGGTCCGCTTAATTGTAGATTATGTTAGATTTACAATGTTTGTGGAAATGCTTATCTCTGCAAATCCATCTACGATTTGTGCAAGGGTTCTATGCTATCAGCGTGTGATTATAAATTAGCACCTCAGCGTGTCAATCGGTCAACAGCACGCCATGACTCGGCTTCTTCTTGTAAGATCTCCGTGGCGGGCATGCGGATGTCGTCATCGCATTTCGTCCGGTCATTTGGGGTCACTAGAATCATTTAGAATTCAAAAGTTCATGTGGTTAATGTGCGAAGAACAAAATATTTGATGGTTTAAAAAAAATCACAAGGCAAGGTGATTTGTATTAAATACAACAAATTTTGTAAATCACAAAGCGCGTCTAAAAGACCGCTGGAAATTTGGTTGTTATTTGGAAAATCACAAAGCGCGTCTGGAAGACCGCTGGAAAATGGATTGTGGTTTGGAAAATCACAAAGCGCGTCTAGAAGACCGCTGGAAAAGGATTGTGGTTTTGGAAATCAAAAATCGCTTCCTGAAGATCGCTGGAAAATGGATTGTGGCTTGAAAAATCATAAATTGCGTCTGGAAGACCGCAATGCGCGTTTGGGAGATTGCCAAGAAAAGGTTTGAAGATCTAGAAAATCCCAAGGTAAGTCCTGAAAGCATTGATTTTGGATAAATTAAATTTTGTTTGAAGTTAAGCTAGTTCTAACGAAATCTGAGTTCACTGATCTAGTAGTCATAGCGGAATTACCCGTTGGATCAGATATCCAAAATTCACGAAGTTAAAAAACGTTTTTTATTTATTGCGTTTATTTGACTGGCTCAGGCGATATTTAAGTTGAAGAAAAACGTTGCCAGCTTTCAAAAAGCTATTAGTTTGTAGTTATAGTACTAGTACTAGTTAAAGACAATCCTCACGGAATCCTAATTTAAAAGTATTCACATTTTCAAGGGCAAGCAACTGTCATTTTTTTTTATTTCGGCTTTGCTGTGTTGCAGCATGCGTGAAATAATAAAAATGATAGTTCTGCGTTGCTTCCGTATTGAGTGGTTTGCCTGTGAAAACACGAGTGCTTTCAAATTTGAATGCTATGAGGATTGTCCTTAATATAAGTCTAAAGTATGATATCTCATTTGAGTATGATCTTCAAGGTCGATATGTTGAAGGTTATCTTGATGGTGTTCAATTAATTGCATATTGTTCGGCAACTCGGCCGTACGAAAACCATTTTTTTGTTAAATATCTTGGCTGTGCATATGCACAGCATATGTTTCGAAATGGACAAATTGATATGAAATTTGCGAAAAAGAATCCACGTGTCTTGGAGGGACTCGAACCCTCAACCTCCTACTCTCTAGATAGGTGTGATAACCCCTACACAACAAGACCTCTTAAAGGTCTCGTTTGCGGAAAAGCCATCAGAATCCGAGTACCAACCTCCACCGCGGTTAGCTCTCTTTTTTGCAAATTGAATATCTTTCGGATGCTTGATTTGTCCAATCTCCACATGTGCTTTACTGTTGTATATCCACAGTCAAGCGAGTGCACTTTGTTTATTAAACGAGAGGATCGCACTCCATGCCCCCCAGCAACGGACTGGGCGGGATGGTATAGAATGCGAATCAATTTTTTTTTTTTTTTAACTAGTTTTATTTGTTAATTATCTAATACATGCATTCATCTCTTAGACTAGGTGTTCCGTGTTTTCTTAACACTATCATCCTTATTTGCTATGTTATATTTTTAGTTATTATTAATACATTTCAATTGCCTCTGGCAGTTAGAATTTTTCCTCTGGTTGAATTGAACCATGTAGGAATTACAATGTTTTCAACTTAAACTAATCTTAACCTATTTTATACTAAGGGTACAAGGAGTTAATCGTTGCAATAGAAGATTGCAACGATTTTGCTATTAAAATTGGAAATTATTTTGTTGGACATTTGTTGCAATGTCTCAATATTAGAAATTCTATGAAGTTCATTGGTACTATACCACGGAGGCAACTTCAGAATCATTTTCAGAATTTTATTTTGAATCCTCTGAAGTGACTTCTTTCTGGTATTGCAGCAACTAGTCCATATTGGCACAGCATACAACATGGCAGGTCTAAAAATTTGTTTGTAAATCAAAAGTTTGTTCTTAAGACAAAGTTTTGATTTTCTGTTTATAAGTGTCTGACACTTAATATATTTGTTACATTTGGCTTGAAGGCCTTCAATGTGATTTTTAAAAGTTAATTTTTGATCTAGCAGAAGTCCTAAATATTTAGCTTCGCTAGACCAATTAATTGGAACCCCATTCATAGTGACAATATGTCTGCTAGAAGGTTTCAATTAAGAAGCTCTCGGCTTATGTGGGAAAATTATAAGCTGAGTTTTTAAGCATTCGGGGAAATTTTCCATTTTTGCAAGTAAGTGGAGAAAATATCCAAACTTTTTTGCAATCTACTACAAATGACACGAAGGCTACGCCCTTTGGCTGAGAGACCTGTGTCATCTGCAAACAAAGATTTTTGACACCCTGGTGGTAAATCAGGTAAGTCAGAAGTAAAAATGTTATACAAAATGGGCCCCAGTATGCTGCCTTGGGGAACACCAGCTCTTACAGGTAATCTATCAGATTTAGAATTCTGATAGTTTACCTGCAGTAGCGGATCTAATAAATAATTTTGAATAAGTTTTATAATGTACAGAGGAAAATTAAAATTCATCAATTTTACAATCAAACCTTCATGCCAAACACTGTCAAATGCTTTCTCTATATCAAGAAGAGCAACTCCAGTCGAATATCCTTCAGATTTGTTGAGCCGAATTAAATTCGTAACTCTTAATAACTGATGAGTGGTTGAATGCCCATGGCGAAAACCAAATTGCTCATCAGCAAAAATAGAATTGTCATTAATATGAACCATCATTCTATTTAAAATAATCTTTTCAAACAGTTTGCTTATTGAAGAAAGCAAACTAATTGGGCGATAACTAGAAGCCTCAGCTGGATTTTTGTCCGGCTTCAAAATTGGAACAACTTTGGCGTTTTTCCATTTATCTGGGAAGTATGCCAATTGAAAACATTTGTTAAATAAATTAACCAAAAAGGATAAAGAGCTCTCAGGAAGTTTTTTGATAAGTATGTAGAAAATACCATCATCACCCGGTGCTTTCATATTCTTAAATTTTCTAGTAATAGATCTCACTTCATCCAAATTAGTTCCCAACGAAGGGTCAAAAACATTATCTTGGTTGAGAATGTCTTCGAAGCTTCGTGTAACCTCATCCACAATTGGACTAGTGAGACCTAGACTAAAATTATGGGCACTCTCGAACTGCTGAGCAAGTTTTTGAGCCTTTTCGCCATTTGTTAATAAAAATTTATTTCCCTGTTTAAGCGTTGGAAATGGCTTTAGAGGTTTTTCAAGAATTTTCGTGATTTCCAAAAAGGGTTTCTAACAGGGATCCAACTTTGAGACATTATTCTCAAAGTTGGTATTTCTCAGAATAACGAAACGCTTTTTAATTTCTTTTGCAAATCTCACCAAATAACTTTCAACGCGGGATCGCGAGTTCTTTGGTATTGCCTTCTTCTCACATTTTTAAGACGGATCAGTAGCTGAAGATCGTCGTCAATAATAATGGAGTTGAATTTAATTTCACATTTAGGAATTGCAATGCCTCTGGCTTCGACAATTGAATTTGTCAAAGATACGAGAGCATTATCAATATCACTTTTGGTATCGAGAGGAATATCAACATCAAAATTCCTATCGATATACGTTTTATATAAATCCCAATCAGCTCTATGATAATTAAAAGTAGAGCTGATTGGATTCTAAATGGCTTCTTGTGAGATTTCAAACGTCACAGGAAGGTGATCAGAGTCAAAGTCAGCATGAGTTACCAATTGGCCACAAAGCTGACTAGAATCCGTTAAAATTCAATTGTAGATAAGATAATAAATGTGATTGCTCAGTTCGATTGGAGAAGAATTATTTCCGATATTAGAGTTAGAAGGAATATCTGAATTCTCCAGCTTTCTTCTATTTTTTCCGCGCTTTGGCAGGACGGTCTTGAAACCTTGTTTCTTTGAAGGAAGTGGAGAATTCTTCCTCTTGTTTTTATTAATGCTCATGGCTGAGCGTGGAGACGTGACCTTCTAAGAGGTTTTTTCCCAGAACGGTGTCCCTGCAGGATTACCACCGCTTGTCGGAATTTTACTTCCGCAAACGGGTCCAACGTAAAACGAAGGCACGGGTCCCTGCAAAGATCGTAACGGGATCAGTGGGTACAAATAGCGCTGAGAAGCACTGTTGAAATTAAATTAGCTTCGGGTAGTATTAAAAACTTCCTTCCGCAAAGAGAGAAAGAACCGCACAGCACGAAAGCACGATGCGGTCTGAATGCGAATCAATCGCACTCTGCTGTGCCAAAGGCTTGCTTGGCTAAAGCATTTGATGAGTTTGATTGCCTTACGTAAGCGGTCGCGTGTACTCAGACGACTAATGACGGTAGAAGACTGACACTTGATTACAATTAATTGCATATTATTCGGCAACTCGGCCGTACGAAAACCATTTTTTTGTTAAATATCTTAGCTGTGCATATGCACAGCATATGTTTCGAAATGGACAAATTGATATGAAATTTGCGAAAAAGAATCCACGTGTCTTGGAGGGACTCGAACCCTCAGCGATCCTCTCGTTTAATAAACAATGTGCACTCGCTTGACTGTGGATATACAACAGTAAAGCACATGAGGAGATTGGACAAATCAAGCATCCGAAAGATATTCAATTTGCAAAAAAGAGAGCTAACCGCGGTGGAGGTTGGTACTCGGATTCTGATGGCTTTTCCGCAAACGAGACCTTTAAGTGGTCTTGTTGTGTAGGGGCTATCACGCCTATCTAGAGAGTAGGAGGTTGAGGGTTCGAGTCCCTCCAAGACACGTGGATTCTTTTTCGCAAATTTCATATCAATTTGTCCATTTCGAAACATATGTTGTTCATATGCACAGCCAAGATATTTAACAAAAAAATTGATGGTGTTATTAAACACGAGATTGATAGTTGGATTAAAAATATGATATTTAGATTATTGCTGCAATCATAAATATAAAAGCCCTGTTTGTCTGTCCGGTGACTAGCCAACCAGACGCAGCACGCGGGGAAATTTTCACGAAAAATAAAATATTTGACACTTTAATTCTTTTTTACTATCAGATGCAGAAAACAAAACCAATGACAACCTTAGACAACCAGACACAGTATTTGATAAAAAAAAATCACAGACAACAGACGTTGAAAATTTAGATTTTTTTTATGCAGAAAAGAATCTAAACACTTGCAACGGGCGCTACTGCGTCCACAAATAAACTAGTATTATATATAATAGCCCTTTTTGTCTGTCCGGTGACCAGCCAATCAGACGCAGCATGCGAGGAAATTGTCACAAAAAATAAAACATTTGACACTTGAATTCTTTTTTACTATCAGATGCAGAAAACAAATCCAATGACATCCTTAGACAACCAGACACAGCATTTAATGAAAAAATCACAGACAACAGACGTTGAAAATTTTGATTTTTTTAAATGCATGAATTAATAAACCGTTTATATATAAAAAAAAAAACACTTGCCACGGGCGCTACTGCGTCCACAAATAAACTAGTCTATAATGTTTCTTGAAAGATTAATATCATAACACTAAGTGCTAATTGGAGTTTTGGAGTTTGTTTTGGATTTCAGTTTTCAAAGGAATTAATAGGTTTCCCAAATGCAACATGTTAATTGTAGATCTTTCCCAAGTATGAGGAAATAACTTTTAATAATACTTCATTCTAAAGCTGCTTCATTTTAAAAAGATATGGGATTTTTGCGCCTTCTCGAACTCGGCAAAATGTGGCTGGTTCTAGTAGGCTTTTCCCCATCCCACATTACTTCATTAAGACTACAAAAGTCAGATGAAAAAGATAAATAAATACAAATACAAATTCTGTTATTGAGGTCATCGCATCTGCTCGGGTTGTCTTGCCCAAATAACTTAGGAAAGAAATCATTTCATCCTATGCTCCTTAGCATGTCTATCCGTGAGCAGCAAGCCATGACTCGGCCTCTTTTGAGTCAGATCTCCGCGGCGTGCACACGCATCTACGGAGAGCTGCTGTCATCGGATTTCGCTCCGGCCATTTGGGGTCACACAGATGTGTTTTCCATTTCGAATTCAAGAAGAACTTACTCGATATATGGTATTTTGGACCACCCTTACGGGTCGCATTTTGGACCACCATGAGGAATTTGCACTCAGTGGTCTAAAATGTGAGCTGTCGAACTGGTGGTCCAAAAAACCTCCCTTTACCTAAATATGCACCCCGAATATGTATTTTGTATGTGTCCAATCGCTTGAAACAAATGGAACAAAATATTCGAATCATTCAGAAACACATTTTAAATCTACATAAGTGAAACTCGAACATACAATTACACTTGAATCGATTGTTGGGATTATCTTCAGTGTTCTTGTATGCAATATATTATGCGATTCGTATGTTGCGTGTGATGCATAAAATCTGGCGGGCTTAGAAAGTGCGGTGTAGTGAAAATGCTTTTGCTTAGACAAAAGAGGTTATAAACTAAAGAGAAGGATTGTCGCTCCGATTCCCTTTGTTCTGCAGTCTTCTGTTGCTTAGACGTTTCAAATGACTTGAGTTGAATACAAATTGATCGTCTAAACAGTCCCATATGGACTTTACATTCATCAGTAGTCAGTGATGCCATGAAAATAACTCTAGAAAAATTAAAAACACGTAATTTAACATGACATGATGAGGAAACATAGTAGGATATCCTGAACAGCACACATATGTAGGCTGACCATACGTCCCGTATTTAACGGGACAGTCCCGTTTTTTAGACCTTTTTGTGCTGTCCCGTCGTAATCTAGAAAAACCTCAATTTGTCCCGTTTTTTCATTGATTCTTCCAAAAAGCTCCAAAATTTTTTCAAACAAGTTCAATATTTTGGGCAGGAAACTAAAACCAAATACAAAGAAAGTGGACTTATCAAAAAGGGTGAGATGTTGTGTTATTAATGTTGCTATTAAAAGAATGCTATCTATGCCGTTATGTATGTTGCATGGATCGACTTTCCCTAAGGCTATTAACAGTTAATGACAACAGGTGACAACAGTAGATTATTTCATACAGTTTCATTTCAATAACTTTTTTTTTGTTTATTCCGAAGGCAATAAAATTTAGCAAATTTCATCGGTGGAACCGGTAACTTGGTTGGCAAGTGTATCCTGAAAAGTAGGTCACGCATCAACGTCAATAAAATGAAGCTTAGGGACAGAGATTCTAATTTCCAGATTAAGTTCATTTTCAATTTTTGCCTTTCTAGTACAACAAAGTTGTACCCAAATATTTAAAGCTCTTTTTAGTGAAATGTATTCAACCATCTAAGACGAATTAAGTAACTCCATTTAATTCCACCAATTATTTGGATATGTGGTCGTCTTCAGTGTCTCGTATTTGACTCGACTTTTGCAAAGATATCGAAATAATTGGTGGAATTAAATGGAGTTACTTAATTCGTCTTAGACAGTTGTACCGAAAGGCTATATGATTGCTCCAAAAAAACTTTTGATAGAAGGCACGGAGACCCATAGTGTTATATACCAATCGATTCAGTTCGACAAACTGAGGTGATGTCTGTATGTGTGTATGTATCAATGCTAAAACATGCAAAATGATCGAAAAAATGTGATCTATTCCCCTAAACAAATTTTTGGACCTTTCTAATCTGATTTTTTCAATATATTTTATAATGCATCATCACTGCTAGCTGGATTAATCTGTTTTTTGTTGCTGGCGAAAAAGCTAATTCTATGTTTTTTCAAATCAGCCTTACCACATATTTTAAATCGTTTGATTCTTTTCGAAATATAATCATTCGAAGTCTTTCTGAATAATTCTTAATATTTAAAAATCATCCACTGTAAAAAACGGAGACAATAAAAAATAAATTAAAAATCAGCTGATCAAAATCGAGTTTAATGCAGTTTCAAAACGAGGAAAAATTTCGCTTCCATATGTGTGGGCGAGATTTCAAAGATTCCGTTGTAAAAAATTGGAATTTCGATCCGATTTGAAATACGATACGGTGGAAATCTCGAGAGTCCGTGCCATAAATCAGCCGAAAAATTAGCCAGGATTTGTTTGACTTTTCGCGACGAAATAGTATGATAGTGCCGCCTTTTCGGAAGCACATATGGGAACACAATCAATGGACAGATGAGGCTACTTTTAGCGTTATAAATATCAATTTCGATCAAAAAGGACTGTGAATTGATTAGATTTGACATTTTTATTCACATGCGCCAACCATATTCATGGAAATAATTAAAATTATATTTTTTTTTCTATTCAACATTATTTTTTCTTATCTCTCTAATGCCCAGACCGGCTTTAGGCAGCGTACTTTGACCATTTTGACGTAGGATTACGTCTTTCCGGAACATGGGGGGGTCATTCTGCAGTTTCAAATTTGAGACCGTCACGAAAAGTGGTCAGGAAGTATGGGCTAATAACTCAGCCGTCTTTCAACCGATTTTAAAGATTTTGGTGTTAATCGATCGACGAACTCTTTAATATTTTGCTCATCTATCGAAAAAATGCATTCAAAGTGCTGAACTATTGAAAAATTGAATTTTACTAGGCACTGAAAATCGGTAAACCAACCAATCGCGATGTGCATCGCAAGCACAGACATCAAAGTCGTGAAACCTACGGGCTCGACTTCAATCCTCAGTTCAACTAATTTTTTTCGGAGAGCGGGCACAACGATGACGCCCGTAGGAGGCAGTCTCAGCAGAAAGTGGAACATCGAGAGGCCATCGCTAAAAGCAACAATCTTCGGACTATCGTTTAGTTACTGTTAGTGGCGCATTTTGGAAAGAAAACCGGTTCTTCTCAGGACCAAAATTTTATTAGAAGATAGAGTTGATTGCAAAAATGGCAGCGATTACGGTCTCCGCATACCAGTGGCGTCACTGAAAATGTTTTCTTAATAGTGACTATTTAGCAGAAAAGTGAAATTTTTACGCAAGATACGGACTATCGTTTGTTTGCTATGATTGATTAGAAAGGCGCATTGTGGATCAAAATCAATTCTTGGCAAATGTACTATTGAGAGGTAGAGCCAAAATATTTTCTTCAAAGTGCACATCATCATAACCGCTTGGAGACGGTAGAAAGTTGGAATCTGCAATCTAAAAAAAGTGCGGGAATTAAACAATGATGACGTCTCACATCATTGAGTTGCGTCAAATGAGATTTTCCCAAGATTATGATTTCGGCGTACTTGCTGTTTATTATTGGAAAGGCGCGTCATTGGAAACAAAATCATCTTTTTACACGGGAGAAGGTTGAACCGAGACAAAAATCTGCAAAAAATGCAAATCATAATCGCTTGGTGACGGGCAAAGTTCTTTGGCTGTAGCAGCCGATGCGCTCCTTGCATGGAGACGTTCCAAAACAATGTATTAGGATGGATGACTTCTATCGTGTTCCAGCGGCAAATTCTTAATTGGGTTGTTTAACTCAGAAAAATATCGAGTTTTTTGCAGTTTAACATAAAGAGCATGCTCTCCTGATCTCCAACATATTTTTATTTTGTTTGTAAACCTTTTATTTACATTTTTATACAGCAAACAATAAGCCATTTCAATCGATAGAATGACACTAACATTCATAGAATGACAGTTGGCCCATGCAGCATAAGAACAAATTTTTAGCTCCATATAAATTTAAAATGCAAATTAAAAATAGTTCCGGGGTTCCAAAAATTCTGAAAAATTGGGGTTAGTCTCAGTTTTTTATGCAGATTCAGAATATGTAAAAACATACATACCCCTAAACAACCCAATTGGCTGACAGTGCATCAGTAGTGGAAATTCATTACAAAATTTTGATTTCCGGCGTGCACGGTACGAAAATTCCTCTCCTCTTTGAGTGAGACTGTGGCCCTGAAAAGGGCCGTTTTAAGTGAAGCTACTTCCTCGTTCATTCATTAGGAGCTGACTTACTTGGTGACGACTTTGGAACCCTCCGAAACGGCGGGCTTGGCCAGCTCGACACGCACGAAGATACTCGACGCCTTCGATGAGACGCCCTTCTTCTCAGCCTTTTCACCGTCGGAGATTTCTGGTCGGCGCTGCGATGTAATTGTCCTGCCGAATTTCCGAGAAGTAGTAGTAGTAGTTTATTACTACTGATGAGACGCCCTTGATGATGTTTCTTCTCAGCCTTTTCACCGCCGGTGATTTCTGGTCGGCGCTGCGATGTAATTGTCCTGCCGATTTTCCGAGTAATAAATTGTCCTGCCGATTTTCCGAGAAAATCAGACTTCGGCTGGTCAGAATACGTTTGCATGGACTTCGAGGCCCCGCCCCTTTGAGCGCCGTATCATTGGCATCGGCTTGCTTGCTCCGCCTTTCTTTCGTTCGATGCCAATGCATTCGTACATAACAAGGGCCTCTTCTTCTCCTTCTTCTTCTTCTTCTTTTACAAATCAAATTGCAAATTATGATCGCTTGGCATCGGCTTGTTTGCTCCGCCTTTCGTTCGTTCGATGCCAGTGCTTTCGAACATAACCAGCGACTCTTCTTCTTCTTCTTCTTTTACTTCTTAAAAGTGCAAATTACAATCGCTTGGCGTCGGCAGCAGCGCAAGCGCTCTTCGGAGGGGGATGCTGCGAAAATTGATTCGCATGATGGCGTATGTCGCGTTTTAGCGGTAACTTATCGAGCGGCTGACATTGGGGTCGGTAGCAATGAAATGAAATTTTTTCTAGATTCTGCTTCGGTTTTGTTGCTGCTTGTGATTGGGAAGGTGCATTACTGAAAACAAATGGGTTCTTTTTCAGAATCATAATTTCACACGAGAGAAGATTGAGCCGAGACAAATGTTTTCAAAGTACAAATCATAAGCTTTATTGCTGCTTGTGATTGGATAGGCGTATTGTGGAAAACAAATTGGTTCTTATAATAACTATCATATTACATGGGAGTATTTTTGAGCTGAGACGAATTTTCTGCAAAGTGCAATTCATAATTGCTTGAGAGCAACAGAACAACGCCGTATTTAAATAAATATGAAAATTGCTAACATTTGAGTAAATTTTCAATCGAATATCATCTCTAATCCCAGCACCTACTAAACAGGGTATTCTTGAAATAAACATTTTCTCACCAGGTTCAACTTGGCATTCAATATGCATGCATTCTCTAGCACAGACATCACTTTTCAATAGCTAACGTGATGCAATTTTCATATTTTTTCGATATACAGTTAGTGTCTCGTATCACATCGGTGAAGTGAGAAACATTAGTTGTGCTTAGAAGAAGTTTATTCGATACTAGTGAATACAGTGCGATGTCGCAATACTTGGCAGCGAAGTATAAACGCAATTCCAGGAAGCGTGAAAGGGATCAACAATCGGACGCACCCTCAAAGCTTCCAAGGACGGACGCTGAACGGGCACGGAGTTATCAGGCCAAGTTGAAAGCGGCCAAGGGTAGTACGTCGTCGGCTACCGGTTGGGACGCTGGCGAAGGGCCCTCAACTCGAGGTAGGAAGTTATTATTAGCAGCAAATGTGTAAATACATATCAATAATGTGAACTAATCTTCAAATTCTATGATGACAGTATAGAAATTTTGCATTTTATCATTTTATATAGCAGATTTATCTATAAATGTGAAATTATCAACGAATATTTTCTATTACCTATTTTCTATTACGAATACCTCTTTGCTTGTCGTCGAATGTAACATTGTTATTACACATTATTTATATATTATTTTCAATAAATGTAGCATTGACAACATGGTAAGTACTTTTAACGGCTGAAGTTCTTCAAGTACTTCGAAATATATACTGCAAATGTTTACTTATTAGCTTATTTAGCCTGAATTGTTTGTTGGGTTTTTATAAATCGCTAAACGATAAATGGAACAATATAATTCCAATCCCAAAAGCCCAAAAGTTCTTAGATATTCAATTTGTTAATATAGTTCCGAATTCATTCACTTGGTAGGTTACATTAGCCTGCCAGTAGAGTTGAAATCACACAATCGGTAAGATTTGGTCCTTTGATTTGGTGTTGAATTAAATTTGCAAATCGATTGTGTTTGAATTTTGCATTCATGTATTAATGGATAAGATTTGAACCGAATTTCTATTTTGTCTTGAGTTTGAATTTCGATATATTTTCGGACATATTATTTAATTGTTCTGAATTTGAGTATGATTCGGATTAAATTTGAATTAAATAGTTGGAGCTTCTCAAATATTATTTTTATTTAATGAATTATTGGGTCGTATTAAATCTACGGTGTCTTTTACTTGTTTATTATTTGATTCAATTGAATTTTGAATTTAATATTTGGAACAATAACATATTAGATTCCAGCGAATCGCAAAATTTTAACAAATAGATTTTTATGACATAAAGTTAAGATTTACTTAAACTTTTGGATAGTGTGTTTTGTACAAATATATCCTAAACACATGCTACTTGAATTTTATATTACTATGCTATTGTTGTTTATAGTACGCTTGGCAATAATTTTTCATCTTTTATGTTTTTAAATGTCTTATTGTACTTGGTACAGTCATTTTAAATGCGAATGCATCTGTCAATTATGTATATCTGTCTGTCAATAAGGATTAATCTTCCCGTGTTACAATTTCTTCGAGTAGAATTCAACTTAATCCGTGCTGATACGGTCGTAAACTCTGATCATGAAGATTCCGACGCCGGTGAAATGTTGTGATGCAGTCCGCAAGAGCAGATGTCGATGATGAGCGTGGTGACTTTGAAGAAAACGTGTCTGCTGTCGATGATGATGGCGAACATATTTCTTCACTTTTAACACAAGCCAAACCCAATGTCCATCGTGCTGATCAGGAGTTCCAGAAACGTTTCGTGGAAAACGATTTCGGTTGCGCTTGTGATGTGTGTGCTAGAATCTGGTTCAGGAATGATTTGAAACCAATCTCCGACTCAAATGCTGCCGTGTTACTGGCGACAAATTATTTCGAAACGGTGGAAGGATTTTTGGCGTGTGCTACATGTCGAACAAGCCTGAACCGCGGATCAATTCCCTACATTGTCGCAATCGAATGGCTTTACATATCCCAAGTTTCCGTCCAATTTGCCTCCGCTAGACCCTCTCACCACAAGACTGGTGTCTCCCAGGATCAATTTCATGCAGTTTCGTCGTTTGCGGCATACTGCAGGTTTGTGGAAAAGTTATTTTAACTTAAAAATGTATTACATCAAATAAATATATGATTTTCCTAACCTATTTTCATTAACATGCAACAGGTAGTTTGGCAATAATCGGCCAAATTATCAACATTCCAGTCGACGTGGCCCAGATGGTAGGCGAACTTCCCCGCCACCTGGATGACGACTATGCTATCAACGTGTGCATCAAGAAACACTTCATACACAAATCAAGTTACTTGTCCGGCTACGTGAAGAAAGGTACCGTTAAAGCATGGCTGAACTATCTGGTTACTACACCGCTCTACAGGCGGAATGGAATTGTTTTCAATGAAGAAAACTTGGCTGCGATCGGACAAACAGAGCAGACGGATATTTCGGAGGAACGTAGGGCAGTAGACCTTGAAGTCGTCGACGAGATGAACGAGGTAGAAATGATGATTGGACAACAACATACGCTCATGTGGAATGAAGACAAGTGTCTGGAACTTGCACCGGCACAAAATCAGAAACCGCTTTCCATTATCTACGATGAGTTTGCTGAGGAGCTGTCTTTCCCCGATATTTATCTTGGTCATCCGAGATGCTTCAACCGAGAAGTCCATGTGACAGCGTTCATGACGGCTACTAGCGAGGTGCGACGTCGGGATCGGCGGGGCGCGAGACCGGAGCATATTTTGTATATGGCCATGAAAATCATGCGACTGCGGGTATCGGAAGGATTGAACAATACCTTTAAATGCATGGGCACGGCCAACATAACAAGGGCGCAGTTGCAAGATCGGGAATTTTTGGAAAGCTGTATTGAGCGTAACCTCTCTTTTCTGAAATCTATTCCGAACTCCGTTCAATATTGGCAGCAAAGAAAACGGGATGTTTTCGCCATGATCCGGCAGCTGGGGAAACCCACGATGTTTTTGACGATGAGTGCAAATGAAATTAGATGGCCTCACCTACTAAGCATTCTGCGGAAGCTTTCTGGTGGCTCTAACACTGCGGAAATGGACGATATTGTTGCAACAGCTGTCTGCACTCCAGCGTGCTACACTTGTCAGCGAAGATCCTGTCACGTGCTGTGCATATTTTCACAAGTTGGTAAACATCTTTCTGCGCCTTCTGTCATCGACCAGGTTGAGCCCGTTCGGCAAATACCACGTTGTAGATTATTTTAAGAGGATCGAGTTCCAGCATCGTGGCAGCCCGCATGCACATATTCTGCTCTGGCTGGCGAACGATCCCCGTGAGGATGTTTCCGAAAGAATGCCCGCTACTGTTGAGTTGATCGATTTTCTGTGCTCCATCAGATCGGAAGATCTGCCTGAGACCTATGGCAGTCAGGTGGGTTTAAATTTCGCATAGTTTCTAGCAAGTAATCACTCACAATGTCAAACCCTTTTAGGTTCATAAACACACGTTTACGTGTTTCAAGCGAAACGATAAACGTTGCCGGTTTAATATTCCGTACTGGCCAATGGATCAAACCAGAATTCTGATCCCCATTACAGCCGGGGATGGCCGACTTCAACAGCTAAACAGAAAGGCAGCAAAAATGCGGGAAGCTCTTGAAACGAAGGTCTACGATAGCCTTGACGCGTTTCTCGTTGATAGCAGTTGCACGTACGATTACTACTTGGACGTGATTCGCTCTTCCATTCGCCGACCAACAGTTCTGCTGAAACGTTCCATGACGCAGCTTTGGACCAATCCATTCAATCCTTGGATCGCTGAGAAGGTCAAATCAATATGGATTTGCAGTTTGTGCTGGAGGAGCTTTTCATGTACTGCTTATGTTGTGGAATACGTAAACAAGACCAACAGAGGCATAAGTAGTTTACATCGTGACCTCATAAAGCTCCAGGAAGAGCATCCAGACCAGGACTACAATGGATTGTTGAAGAAGGTCAGCATAAAAATGTTAAATTCCGTGGAAATGTCTGCCCAGGAGGCTGCTTGGTATTTGCTTCGGCAACCGATGTCAGAAGCCAGCCGCAAGGTACCATTCATCAAATGATATAGTTTTCACAATTTAGAATTCAATTTCGTTTTAGGTTGAGTTTATTGCGACAATGTGGCCACAAGAGCGAATAAAATCCAAGAAGCGGAACAAACAGATGGACGAAGAGGATCTCGACGACAATTCCACCGATATGTGGACGCTAAACATCATCCAACGGTATGAACTGCGCCGAGGAATGGATGATATCTGCTTGGCGGATTTCGCAGCATATTATTCGGAAGGAAGATCCACGAAGCATTCATATAGACTCCGTTTAGTTCCCCATGTATTGCGTTGGTGCTCATACAGTATGGCGGAAATGGTCGACTATAAGCGTGAGATGGTTCTCCTCTTCCTACCGTTCAGGAATGAAGTCTGCGATGTACTTGCAGTCGGAACAAGTTCCTGAAGTTGTATGAAGAACAACGAGGCCGCCATTCTGGCAAACCACGAGAAGTATGACTGCGAAATGAACTTGGACCAGGTTGTGGAGGAATACATCCGCATATGCAGCGAAGACAAAGAGCAGCAGGTGATTGCCGACCAGAAGCGCGACGAGTTCGTCCGCACGATCGTCATGGAGCCGAATGATGACGATATTCACAACTTGCCAAAAGGACCCTTGGCAGCTGTCGTCAAACAGCAATCCAATGTCTTGTCAAAGCAAGAATATTGTGAAATGGTGCGTGCTACGAATGCAGAGCAGCGGGATTTGATCGTGCAAATAATTCACAGCTTGCATTCCTCTGAAGAAATCCTCAAACCAGTGCAAATATTCTTCACTGGCCCGGCAGGCTGTGGCAAAACGTTCACTTTGCGCAATCTAATGGAGACAATGAACCGGTACAGCCAAGCTCATAATAAGCAGCACCACGCTTATGTAGCATGCATATCCACTGGAAAAGCAGCGGTTGCAATAGGTGGAACAACAGTGCATTCCGCATTCCGGATTTGCATGTCGCGTAGGCAAAGCTCAAAGCTGAGTTTCGAGGCATTACAACTGTACCGGAACGCCTTCGCCAACGTGAAGCTCATCATTATCGACGAAACAAGCATGCTGGGTGCTGATGTCCTCAACACAGTACATGTCCGGCTTCAAGAAATCACGGGGAACTACGACGATCCATTCGGTGGAATGCCGATCGTATTTTGCGGCGATCTTCGTCAATTGCCACCGGTCAATGCGCGGGCGGTGTTTAAACCGAGCATAAACTCCATGCATGGCGCCGTTTTATGGCAATCTCTCGACTTCTACCCATTGGTTCAAGTTATGCGACAAACCAACGAGCAGTTCTCCGGCATTCTCACAAAAATTGGCAACGGTGAGCGGATGTCGTCTGAGGAAATCGAGCTTATTGAAAGCAGGTTCCGTACGGAGGAGTGGTGTCGGCAGCATGTCCCTCGAGGGATCCGGTTATTCCATCGGAACGCTGATGTCGAACGGTATAACTCTGTGGCGTTGATGGATCGAGAGGCTGTCAGATGTACTGCAGATGACCTATACTCTGGTTATAAGGACAATTCCCAGCTGGCCAGTGCTCGCACAAAGGTGCATAAGATGAGTGTAGTAGAGACTGGTGGCTTACCGTATCTGTTGCGTCTTGTTCTTGGTACACCTTATATGCTGACCACCAACGTGGATGTCGAAGATGGCATCGTGAACGGAGCGATCGGAGAGCTCATGCATGTTGAGTACAACGAAGGAAACTCGCAGCAACAGGCAATCACGAGGCTTTGGATGGCATTCGAAAATGAGTCCATTGGGAAGATGTTGAGAGTGAAGGCCAGACCGCTGGTGTATTCGAGACCTGGGGTGCTACAAACAGGCTGGACTCCAATCGTTAAACGATCGGCGAACGTAACCCTTAACGGTGGTGTTAAGTGCAAAAGAGTTCAGTTTCCCGTTGTAAGTGCGTGTGCCCTCACAGTCCATAAGTCCCAGGGAGGCACATTCTCGGAAGTCGTATATAATTACGATAAGGGTCAGGAACAGCAGCTAGTTTACGTTGGTCTTTCCAGAGTTACATCAATCGACGGATTGTATCTGACGAATGCCAGTAACTCATTCCGGTTCCACCACGGAAAGGGTTCTATGACCCCTAGAATGAACGACCTTCGGACGGAACTTGAACGTTTGAGTAACCATCGTATGCGCACCATTACAGACGATATCATGGAAGCTATAACCGCAAACAAGTTGGCTTGTACGTTGATGAGCATCAATGTACAAAGTTTGAATGCACACTCGTCGGACATTGCAACAGATCAGGGTGCTTACCGCCGTTGATTTGCTTGCAATGAGCGAAACTTGGCTTGACAACGGCACAACCACAAACATCAATGGATACCTTTGTGTTTGTCAAGAGAAGCGTGACGGAACAAGAGCGGGAGGGTGGCAATATTTGAACGTGCTGGTTCGTCGACTATGGCCGTTTCTCACGCCATTACGAAGCTCAATGAAAGCTATGACCCAGCATTGAGTGTAGCAGACGAATATAGGGGACTGCTGTGCTGCAGAGGTTTCAATCATGGAAACCCGCACGTTACTGTTTGCGGTATATATTTCACCAGGTATAATCAAATAGTAGTTGTGTTTGTATTTAAGTGTGTTGCATTAAATTTTGAATATTTACTAGGTACCACCCTGAAGCAAAAGAAATATTTCTTAGTGCGCAACCTCATAAAGTACACCCATGTTGCCATGCCCGTGGTAGTGTCGGGAGACTTTAATATTGATGTGACGAAAGAGGAGAACAGAGATTTCATCTGGTTCATGAAGCAGTTTCTCTATCTGGATTGTGCTTCGGATCCAACTATAGCTACTACTCTGGGTGGCACATGTCTCGATCTAACGTTCACCCGGAACGTAAGTGTGGAATGCAGGAGATACTGCACGTACTTCTCCTACCACCGGCCTATTTTGTCGATTCTTGCGGTGTCCCGAGGTAAAACTAATGATTTAGAATTAAACATAGTTCTCTTCATCAGTTATGTTATTTTATTCTAGAACCGATGCCATCCCAGTGAAGTGAATTAACGTCACTGATCGTCGTTGGTCCGCTAGTTCATCTGCCGACATCAGCCGGACAGTCCGTAGCAAAAATAGATAATTGATCCTGAAAATAAAACTTGAGTATTTGGTAATTAAATTTATATTTAGATCATAATGTATTTAATATGAAACATTCTTTCCGTTTTGTTCTTTTCTTTGTTTTATACAGATTCAGCCCAACAGTGGATTGATGCATCCTTTAACATTCATCGGGACCACGGCGTACATCACTTCAAAAGGCTTCAAGCCAACATAAACAAACGGCCCTTTTCAGGGCCACCAAATATTCATGGAGGAAGATGTTGTTGAGGCTGTTGTTAACCGATCTTCTGTTTCTTTAATACTCTGCTTATAGTTATAAACTGAAATGAGTTTATAGTAACAATCGGGTTTTCGCCCATTTATTTCCAGGATATGCGACATGTCGAGGATATTCCAACCCAGATTGAATATACAGCCCCATCTTCAAAAATCAGCACCAAGAAACATATTTAGAGTTTCAAAATAAAATCTTCTACACTTACGTAATCCTACGTCCAATTGGCGGTCGTGTCTCGGATACAACCTTCTACTTTTTTGTTATTTTCAATGGTTCAGAATTAGAAAAGTTTTTAAATATTGGCCAGTAATAATATCCTTTATGCATGTTTAAAAGTACATATATTAAAATAAAATTTCACAACTCCATATTTTTTTAAATATTGAAAAATGTGTATTTTTTTGTTCCTTTGTGTTTTTGTCCGCACCCTTTTTCAGAGTGAAATACATTTAGTATAGTATTTTTCCTCAACTACTTAATAGACTAACGCAAAATGAACTCCCCCAAGAAATTATGACGTTTGAGCGGGTCGCATAATGAACGCAAAATGAGCTTTTGTTCGAGAAGACGACCCGCTCAAATGTCAAAATCCATCGGGTGAGTGAATTTCATGAACTCCTGCACAGGTCTATACAACGGAACGTTATGGTGGTGAATGATGCACTCTAAAAATTAACTTTTAGAAATTAATTATAAAATAAAGCCCATAAATTTTGAAATTTCCACAGCTCTTGAATTTTGTCAAAAGGTTTTTTGACATGTCCCGTTTTCAAGTGCGTTTGTCCCGTTTTTTCACCGAAATAATCTGGTCAGCCTACACATATGGTACAGCAGTTTCTGTGGCTTACAACAGAATTTTGATACATTTAAGTAGTTGCGCAACCAAATCAGTCCGATATGTGCTGCTAGGAACATGCCACTATTTCCATCTCAATAGGCAAGCAAACTTATTATAGGTAATTGACGATCTATATATATGTAAAAACCAATCTATGTATGTATGTTCGCTAACTACTTCTGAACCACTTGGCCGATTTCAACCAAATTTGGTACACATGATCTCTATCCCCCTTTTGCGGGCAGCAGGGACTATGTCCAAGGGCTTGACGATCCCTCCCCAGGCCATCTGCGAGTTGTGGGGCTTGCCTAGGATGTGGTGGGGTTTGACAGTGGGCCCTGTTAAACCTCTATAAAAAGCTGCATGTATCCGCCAGTAGGCCCCACCAAAGCGACCGTGTGCCGCTCAAAGCGCACAAGCCCAAGTCCTGGTGTTAGGTGAGACGCTAAACAGCCCTGACACGACGGCCCTCCGACGAGACAGGAGGTTGGCGCAAGCCCAATAAGCCGCCTGGAAAACCAATAATTACGAACAATATAAGAGATAATGCGACTCGATATAATCGGCAAATACCTAGGCGACGAATACAGGATCACGATTGGAACCTTGGAACATGGAATTGCAAGTCGCTAGGTTTCGCAGGTTGCGACAGGATGATCTACGATGAATTACATCCCCGCAACTTCGACGTCGTGGCGCTGCAGGAGATTTGCTGGACAGGACAGAAAGTGTGGAAAAGCGGGCATCGAGCGGCTACCTTCTACCAAAGCTGTGGCACCGGCTTCATAGTGCTGGGTAAGATGCGCCAACGCGTGATTGGGTGGCAGCCAATCAACGCAAGGATGTGCAAGCTGAGGATTAAAGGCCGTTTCTTCAACTATAGCATCATCAACGTGCACTGCCCACACGAAGGGAGACCCGACGACGAGAAAGAAGCGTTCTACGCACAGCTGGAGCAGACATACGATGGATGCCCACTGCGGGACGTTAAAATCGTCATCGGTGACATGAACGCATAGGTAGGAAGGGAGGAAATGTATAGACCGGTCATCGGACCGGATAGTCTGCACACCGTATCGAATGACAACGGCCAACGATGTATAAACTTCGCAGCCTCCCGCGGAATCGGTAGTCCGCGGTAGTCCGAAGCACCTTCTTTCCCCGCAAAAATATCCACAAAGCCACATGGAAATCACCTAACCAAGAAACGGAAAACCAAATCGACCACGTTCTAATCGACGGTAAATTCTTCTCCGACATCACGAACGTCCGCACTTACCGCAGTGCGAATATTGAATCCGACCACTACCTCGTTGCAGTATGCCTGCGCTCAAAACTCTCGACGGTGTACAGCACGCGTCGAAGTCGGACGCCGCGGCTTAATATCAGGCGGCTACGAGACGGTAGACTAGCCCAAGAATACGCGCAGCAGCTGGAAGTGGCACTTCCAACGGAAGAGCAGCTAGGCGCAGCGTCTCTTGAAGATGGCTGGAGAGATATTCGATCCGCCATTGGTAGCACCGCCACCGCTGCACTTGGGACGGTGCCCCCGGAGCAGAGAAACGAGTGGTATGACGGCGAATGTGAGCAGTTAGTGGCAAAGAAGACTGCAGCAGGGGCGAGATTGCTGCAACACCGCACGAGGGCGAACGAGGCACGATATAAACAGGCGCGGAACAGACAAAACTCGATTTTCCGGAGGAAAAAGCGCCAGGAGGAAGATTGAGACTGTGAAGAGACGAAGCAACTGTACGCTAGTAACACACGGTTGTTCTATGAGAAGTTAAACCGTTCACGTAAGGGCCACGTGCACGGACATAAACGGGAACCTTCTTACGAACGAGCGTCAGGTGATCCAAAGGTGGCGGCAGCACTACGAAGAACACCTGAATGGCGATGTGGCAGACGAAGATGGCGGTATGGTGATGGACCTGGGAGAACGCGCGCAGGACATAATCTTCCGGCTCCGGATCTCCAGGAAATCCAGGAGGAGATTGGCCGGTTGAAGAACAACAAATCCCCTGGGGTTGACCAACTACCAGGAGAGCTATTTAAACACGGTGGTGAGGCACTGGCTAGAGCGCTGCACTGGTTCATTACCAAGATTTGGGAGGAGGAAGTGTTGCCGCAGGAGTGGATGGAAGGTGTCGTGTGTCCCATCTACAAAAGGGCGATAAGCTGGATTGGCAACTACCGCGCAATCCACATTTTGCTGAGCGCCGCCTAACGATACTCTCCCAAATTTTATGCCGTCACTAGCACCAACTGCAAGGGAATTCGTGGGGGCAGTACCAGGCGGGTTTTATGGGCGAACGCTCCACCACGGACCAGGTGTTCGCCATTCGCCAAGTACTGCAGAAATGCCGCGAATACAACGTGCCCACACATCATCTATTCATCGACTTCAAAGCCGCATATGATACAATCGATCGGGACCAGCTATGGCAGCTAATGCACGAACACGGTTTTCCGGATAAACTGACACGGTTGATCAAAGCGACGATGGATCGGGTGATGTGCGTAGTTCGAGTTTCAGGGGCATTCTCGAGTCCTTTCGAAACCCGCAGAGGATTACGGCAAGGTGATGAGCTTTCGTGTTTGCTATTCAACATCGCTTTGGAAGGGGTAATACGAAGAGCAGGGATTAACACGAGTGGTACAATTTTCAATAAGTCCGTCCAGCTATTTGGTTTCGCCGACGACATAGATATTATGGCACGTAACTTTGAGAAGATGGAGAAGCCTACATCAGACTGAAGAGGGAAGCTAAGCGGATCGGACTAGTCATCAACACGTCGAAGACGAAGTACATGATAGGAAGAGGTTCAAGAGAAGACAATGTGAGCCACCCACCGCGAGTTTGCATCGGTGGTGACGAAGTCGAGGTGGTAGAAGAATTTGGTACTTGGGCTCACTGGTGACTGCCGAAAATGACACCAGCAGAGAAATTCGGAGACGCATAGTGGCTGGAAATCGTACGTACTTTGGACTCCGCAAGACGCTCCGATCGAATAGAGTTCGCCGCCGTACCAAACTGACAATCTACAAAACGCTCATTAGACCGGTAGTCCTCTATGGACACGAGACCTGGACGATGCTCGTGGAGGACCAACGCGCACTTGGAGTTTTCGAAAGGAAAGTGCTGCGTACCATCTATGGTGGGGTGCAGATGGCGGACGGTACATGGAGGAGGCGAATGAACCACGAGTTGCATCAGCTGTTGGGAGAACCATCCATCGTTCACACCGCGAAAATCGGACGACTGCGATGGGCCGGGCACGTAGCCAGAATGTCGGACAGTAACCCGGTGAAAATGGTTCTCGACAACGATCCGACAGGCACAAGAAGGCGAGGTGCGCAGCGGGCAAGGTGGATCGATCAGGTGGAAGATGATTTGCGGACCCTCCGTAGACTGCGTGGTTGGCGACGTGTAGCCATGGACCGAGCCGAATGGAGGAGACTCTTATATACCGCACAGGCCACTTCGGCCTTAGTCTGAATAAATAAATAAATAATAATAATCTCTATCCTCAGGGGAAGTTAACAAAGGGGGTGGAAGGGTCATTTGGAAAAAGGGGATGGGTTTTGTTTAGAAAACGAACAATTCAGTGTAACTTTCAACTCCCAGGACCGATTTTAACCAAATTTTGTACATATATTCACTAAGAGACAACCATATGAAGTGTAATTTAGGAAAGGGGGAGTGGTCTGGAGTGAAAAGTATTGTTCAGAAAACGGGTAATCCAGAGTAAATTCTGAACCCCTGGACCGATTTCAACCAAATTTGGTACACACATTCTCTATCCCAAAGAAAATATAACAAAGGGGGTAGGGCGGTCATTGTGAAAAGAGGGAGGGTATGGGGGGAGGGGTTGTCTTTATAAAATGAGCAATTCAGTGTAACTCCCAACCCCCAGTACCCATTTCAATCTAATTTTATACACATATTCACTAATTCACTAAGAGTAGTCGATCATATGGAAGAGTAATTTGGTAAAGGGAGGAGGGGTCTGGAGGGAGGGGTATTGTTCAGAAAACGGGCAATTCAGTGTATCTGCTGAACCCCTGGACCGATTTAATCCAAATTTGGTACACACATTCTTTATCCTAAGGAGAAAATAACAAAGGGGTGGGATGATCATTGGGAAAAGGGGAGGGTAAAGAGGAAGGGTTGTCTTGAGAAAACGAGTAACTCAGTGTAACTCCTAACCCCCAACACCAATTTCAACCAAATTTGGTACACACATTTTCTATCCTAAGAAGACGATAACAAAGGAGGTAGGAGGGTCATTGGGTAAAGGAGGAAGTTATGGGGGAAGGGGTTGTCTTTAAAAAACGAGCAATTCAGTGTAATCCCCAGAACCAGATTTAGTACACATATTCTCTATTTTTGAAAGATGTTTATTGAAAAGGTAGAAGGGCCAAACAAACATCTAAAAATATATTGATACAAAGGTACAATTCTAAGAGCGGTATATCTACCTCTGTGGGTTTCGTGCTACAGTATTGGACATTTTAATTGTAACGGGTGGTCACCAAAAAACGGGAATTCAGAATTACCTGCAAGATTAAATTACGCCGCATTGTGGACCACGGACCATATGCTATTATTCATTAATCTAAGTTTAAAGACTAAGGCCAACTTTTTATAAAACGTTTATCAGTTTGAACTATACTTCTTTGTAGTTTTCTTCCCGAGCCACTCTTTTCATTCTCGTTATTTAGTGGCCAACCGTTATAATTTTCAATCTCGAGCAAAGCCAGATACATATAGCTAAATTAGCTATCTTTATATATAAAACTCAATGTTTGTATGTATGTTTGTGTGTATGCTCCAGCATAACTTCTGAACCCATTGACCGATTGTAACCAAATTTAGAACACACATTCTTTATCTTAAGGAGACGAAGGGGGGTTAGGGATGCTCTATGAAAAAGAGGGAGGGTGTGGGGGGAGGAGTATTGTTTAGTTATCGATCAATTCAGCCCTTTATCGAAATCATGGTTAGCCCAGTGAAAAGCAATGATTAATGTGTTTCCTTCTGGATGGTGGATGTGATGCCTTCTTTAAAAATAGACGTTTCCCTGGAATAAGGCATCGGTGGATGTTTTTCCTTCTTTAGAAATAGACGTTTGCCCGGAATAAGGCGATTATGGGTTTGCTCCCTTCTTCCAAATCAGTCAATGTTTTCAAATGAAATCTGCCTGCTTTCAATCAAATGATGAAGTATCAATAAGACAACACAATTATCCTGTTGACCAATTGGTTTATTCATTTTCCGATTGTGAAAAAAATTGCGAAACAAGCTCGAAATTCCGAGTAAGGCCGGGTACATAAAGCTAGTCTATATATAAAAACCAATCCATGTATGTATGTTCGTTAAATATGTACTTCTGAACCACTTGACCGATTTCAACCAAATTTAGTGCACACATTCTCTATCGTCAGGGGAAGTCAACAAAGGGGGTGGGATGGTGATTTGGAAAAGGGGGAGAGGTGGTGGGAGGGGTTTTGTTTATAAAATGAACAATTATGTGTAATTCCCAACCTCCAGAAGAAAATTTTGTACACATGTTCACTATGAGGAGCCGATCATATGGGTGGGTAATTGGGAAAGCAGGGAGGGGTATTGCCTGATGTTCACAAAACTGCACGCGGCAAACCCTTCATGAAAGGTACCGCCGCGCTTTCTGCACCCCGTTTACTTGATTCTTATGGGTGAATAGCATTGCGGTGTATCGTTTGGCGCGGCCGTACCTTTCAACAGTTATTCGCCGCGTGAAGCTTTGTGCAAGTACCCATTTGGGAACATTACAAACGCCGCGCAGTGTATCACATCCAGAAAATCTGACAATATTGTTCAGGAAACAGGCAATTCATTGTAACTTCTTCATAGCTGGAACGATTTCAACCAAATTTGGTACACACATTCTCTATTTTTGAAAGATGTTTATTGAAAAGGTAGAAGGGCCATAGAAATATATAAAAATAGATCGATACATGGATACCTGCATACAATTTGATGCGTCGTAGATCTACATATAGCTAGTATTATAATAAAATCAAATTCCTTAATTAAATAAACAGTTCACTGAGTTAATCGATAACTAAAAAATTATCCACTCCCAACACCATCTCTCTTTTCCAAAAATCATCATTAAATTACTATTATTATGCAAGCATTAAGTACTTATGGCTTGATTCGTGGGGTAATCTTCCCTCCCTCAACTTTTCTTAGATTTAACAGAGCTTCAAGCGATCAAATTTCTCGGAAATTCACTCATCACATTGCCAAGGTAGGAAAGGCCCACAATTTTATTCAAAATGCAATTAAAACCAACTGCCCAAGCAGCACACATGTTTTGCATAGATCACAGAAACTTATATATGACCAGATTAAGTCACAATTAAGTTGTTGCAACCAAATTCACTTGACTTGTGCTGCTCGGGTAATTTTAAAATGATTTATAGGTTTATGGTTTAAGCCCTGATGAATACGTAATGAAAAAAAAAACCAGATTAATCCACCTAGCAGTGATGATGCCTTTCTCGTGCATTATAAAATATATTGAAAAAATCACATTAGAAAGGTCAAAAAAAATCTTTAAGGAAATAGATCACATTTTTTCGATCATTTTTAATATTTTGCCTTGCCACCATTCAAAAAAATTGTTCTTTGAATTTTCAAGGGGACCTTTGGGGAAAAACAATGATTTTTCAATAATTCCGAAAAGCAATGATCAGGCCCATTTCAATAGCAAACAATTCCCCGTCGAATGCAACTTGTTGCGAGTAAATCGGATAATTCTAAGTTCTAAAAGTGTGCCTACAAAATTTGTACACATACACAAAAACAGACGTCACCTCAGTTTGTCGAGCTGAGTCGAACGGTATATAACACTATGGGTCTCCGGGCCTTCTATCAAGTTTTTAGCAATCATATAGCCTTTCGGTACAACTTTGTTGTACGAGAAAGGAAAAAATACATATGTTACAAATATGCGATCGTGCGATAGTACAATGATTAGCGATAGTAAATATTTACAATGATTAGCGCAACGGCGCGTTTTGAAAAATACATATGGATTAAAATTCGATATGTTTCCAACTTTCCTGATTCCCCACGTAGTGTTTTTTACCAATGTAATATTAAAGTTCAATAATACTAGTTGTATGTCATACATTGATTTTGCATCCCTTTGTGTAATAATTGTACAAGTTGGTACAAGTACATTTGTGAAAATGAAACCAACAATTCACATAAATATAAATGAAAAAAGCCGCATAATATGGAAATAAGGAGGTGTATGAAATCACCCATATGCCCAAACTACATCATCATTCCACCTAAACCACCCAAACCAAAAAGCAGTGGCTAACTGCACGCCTCTTCTTTCCTTCCAAAGCATGAAACAAAATGGCAGCAAACGTAACGAGCGCACGAGAAAGCATGTACGTAGGTATGCGATTTTTATTTCCAACGATGAAACTTTTACAGCTGTGTTGATGCGAGCGGATGAAGTCATCGGCTTCGGGTCTCTAGCGCGTGTGTGTTCGTCCATTAGTTTTCGTGTTCCACATTTGAAGCTTTGGAAAACTTTGCTTGAGAGGTTAGCATCATCAATAAAGCACGAAAAGAAGCAACACAAACATTCATGCTGTCAGATATATACACGGTGCGAAATTCATTCACCGCATGCAGAAATGCTACACCTTAATTTGTTTTACTCAATATTGTGCGGTTACTTGCTAAGTTTTTTAAACTTTATTAAAGTGTTATTTTAATCTCCAGATTATGTTCAACACCGTACTTGCTAAATGGACACGGTCGGTTAAAGTAGCTGTTCCTTAAATAGTTCGTTAAAGTAGTCGCTAGATTATTCGCTGTTGGTTTGAGCGAGACAGAGTATATGTCAAAAAAAATTAACCAGCAATCTGCGGTGTATTGTTCGAAATGAACGTTTATCAGCAATGGACTTTCTGCTGTACTATAGATCTCGCATAATTTATCAAAAGGACCTAAGTAACATTTTTTTCATGAATTAATTTGAGTACTGCAATCAACAGAACAACATGAAAGCTATTGATTGCAGTATTCAAATTAATTCATGAAAAAAATGTTACTTACGTCCTTTTGAAAAGTTAAGCGAGAATTCATAAAAAATTACTTAGGTCCTTTTGAAAAGTTATGCGGAAATGTAATAAAATGCGTAAAGCCAAAATAGAACTTTTGGGAACTTGCAAGTGTTCTGATTGTTTAAGTTGACTTTTTGTAAATTTATTGGTCAATATTTAAGAAGTGCAGTTAAAAGAAAAGTGCATACTTAGTTTTTCAAATTTGATTCAGACTATCTTTTGAAAAGGGTCAAACTTGTTTTTACTGATTTTTCAAATGGATATAATCGAAAAACGACCTTCCTACAAAAAAGTGTTGTATGGGTGACTATCGCAAAATCAGTCAAACTTTCTAATAAAACTTTTTGAAAAACTCTAAATTGAACCCTACACTAAAAAATCGATTTAAAAAATTAAAAGTCGATTTGCAAAAAAACGCCCTTTTCGATTTGGACGAAATTTTGTCTCAAGATAGGTGATTATGTTCCCTACCAACCGTCCATACATCGCAAGCTGGGCACTTTGAAGGAAAAAAAATTTCTTACGAAAACTTTTTCTTGACGGAATTGATTTTTTCAGGGTCTTTAAGGAATTGGATTTAACATATGTATACATAATATACTCATATTAAGTATTCCTGTACAGTCAGGCAGAGTACAATGTTTTGGTCGTAACTGGTCGCAACTAGAAATACTAGAATAAGAGATCGGCGAAGACGCCATCTTGGTTCCAATCGAACCGTCAAAAGTGGTTCCATTTCGACTTGTTTACTTTTTGCTTCCATAAGAAGCAAGCAAAAAGTTCAAGTGCTGCCAGTATCATTGTCATGATTTCATGCATTTTCATACGTTGCCATTTCGACAGTTTTTCACTCCGCCGGTCTCTGGTTATAGGGTGGCTAGTCGCAACTAAAGAAGCTAATAATGGAATATAATATTTTTTTTGAAGATATAAACCCCTTCTTAATATTACTCTTAATTTAAAAACAAACTATATTTAGTGACTAAATTAGACAATGTATCATAAAAATAGATTTGCTTGGGGTTCTATAACGATGGCTTTCATTGGTTTAATTTCAGAAGAAAATACACTGAAAATAATTCCGATAAGAAAAAGTTTTGTTAGAAAAACTTTTTTCCTTAAGAGTGCCAACTTGCGATGTATGGACGGTTGGTAGGGAACATAATCACCTATCTTGAGACAAAATTTCATTTAAATAAAAAGGGCGTTTTTCGCAAATCGACTTTAAAATTTTTAAACAGTTTTTTTTCAGTGTAGGGCTCAATTTGGATTGTTTCCGATATTTTCACTAGAAAGTTTGACTGATTTTGCGATGGTCACCCATACAACACTTTTTTGGGATGCGTCGTTTTTCTATTATATCCATTTGAAAATATTAGCAAAAAAATTTCAGCTCTTTTCAAAGGATAGTCTAGATTAAATTTGGAAAAACATTTTTGTTTTCATTTCGGATCATCTGGTGATTTTTTAATTCTAATTTTTCATTTCTTATTTCTTACTTTTCACTCCTCACTTCGCACTTCTCGTCTCACTTTTCACTTCTCACTGCTCCACATCGGCCCATAGGGAAAGAAATGGCAGAAATGACGCTTAACTTTTAAAAAGAACATATGTCACCTTTTTCATGAATTAATTTGTGTACTGCAATCAAAAGCTATCATATTGGTCTGTTGATCGCAATATTAAAATTCATTCATGAAAATATGTTTCTTAGGTCATTTTGAAAAAATAAACGAGAATTTTCAGTGTATACATGAAATCTTAAAATAGGTACTTTTTAACTCATTAATGGGTTTCTATGTTTCTTTGTGAAGTTTTTTCTTCCGTGTTAGCTGTGTATTCTATGCTGTCAGTGTGCCGGTTTCGAATAAATTGTGTCTTGGGAGAACATAACCTAGAAAATCGATAGCTTATTTGTTACGAAATAATGATGTCTCATAACTCTTTGAATATTTACTATTTTTTGAGAAGTGCCATCATTATGAAACTCAATAGTGAACAAGAAGAAAACATTCCCCATCGAATGCAACTTGTTGTAGCAAAATCGATTCAGGTTTAGTACTAGAAAAATTGGCTAATGTTTCAATGTGCACACACATACGCACACACACACGGACAGACAGACATTTGCTCAGTTTGTCGAGCTGAATCGAATGGTATATAATACTATGGGTCTACAAGCGCTCTATAAAAAGTACGTTTTGGGAGTGAAATGAAAGCAAACAAAACAAGCAAAACAATTG
>NW_026943737.1:0-1000 GCF_024139115.2 Armigeres subalbatus
ATAAAATATCTTTTCAGGAAAAGCAAAATTCCGCTACTATATGGGGTCCCTTGTGTCGTATCCGCCGTTCATTTTGTGCGCTTCGCTCAGCCGAATTGAATGCTGATTTATAGAGCAACACTGATCGCGTCCGTTCCGTAACACGTACGTCGAAACACTGACTAGTTTGCTTCGCACGCTTTATGCTGAATACTCGAGTCCGTTCGTCTCACATTCTCTGTTACACACATACAAACTATATCGAATCGTGTAATACGAAAATTCTCATACAAATACAATCACACTCTCACCTTCGCTCAAATCGGTGATCAAACGTCATACACTTTCACTATCTTAAAGATCATAATAGCGCGTTGAGCTTCGCGTCGCGCTGACAGCGCGTTAACGCGTTGTTTTGAAACTGTTGTTTACTATGTGAGCCATCACAATGACGCGTCGCGTGTTTCGCGTCGTTGTACTAATTTTGAAAAAATGTTCTAAACAGACCGCGTCACGCGCGTCGGGAACTTTGTTTTTGAAAAAATTCAAAATCAACGCACAAGTTTCCTTCTTGTTCACACAATTTTTTGAAAACGTGAAAATAAAAAAAACAAAATGGATTTTGAAACTACGTGCGATTTAATCAACAAAGTAAAGCAGCACAATTGCTTGCGGGCGAAATCTAGTAAGGATTATCGTAATGTTTTGAAAAACGAGAAGGGTGGAAATAGCAGCTGAACTGAAAAAGTCGGGTAGGTATTGTTTTTATAAAAACAAAGTAAATGAAATATATTTATATGAAAAGCTGAAATATATTTATACAAAGTATGAAATATATTTATATTTTTATTATAGTTGATTCGATAAAAAACCGCTGGAAAAGCTTGAGGGACAGATTCGTCAGCGAGCAGGGACAGAATACCGTAGCTTCATCATGCGGAGCTACAGCACCCGACAGTCCATCATGGCAATATTCCAACGAATTGAGTTTTCTGAAGGCGCACTGTCAGAAAAGACCGTA
>NW_026943738.1:0-1160 GCF_024139115.2 Armigeres subalbatus
CTATACAATGCTCAATGGAGCAATCTTCTGCATAATGTCACAAATTGGTACCTAGAATTAATTCCTTTTTCAATACAGAAGTTGTATACCTGGTCACGTCCTTACTATCACAGAAAGATGGAAAGGAATCTTAGTTCAACATATACTAGTGTAAGATGCAGGAATATTGTACTAGGTGCGCTTTATAGATGTCTCAGGAAGGAAATTCTTAATAATTGGGTAAATAATAGGGAGCTCTATTCGACAACATGGAAACGTTTATTTTTCTTACGTTTTTCTTCAACGATTTTTCCCCTATTCTAGACCTTTTTGGGACCAGTTTTTAGATTTATTGTAGCTTCTTCTGCATTTAGTCAAAATACGGTCCAGAGGCTCAAAAGTATTTTTTTTCATTTTCTGTTATTGTTCAGAAATTCAGATGTCGCACATGTCGGGGTAGGGTTTCACTGTTCCGCCTCCCCTACTGTGGTCATTATATTTCGGAAGACCTGACCAACGGAAGGGAGGAAGGGATCACATGCATCATTGACTCCATCCAGGCAAACGCCTACTTTTAAAAAGGAATCTCAATTCGTGTTGCTTGATGCCAGACAAAATCCCTTTTTTTGCCTTTCTCGTATACTAAGTATACGTAATGGCTATATGCTTTTCTTGAATAAAAAGAATCAAATCTATTGCCTTATTCTAGGTCAACTCCTACATCCAAGGAACGAATCACACCCACCATCAGGGTGACCACTTAACTTCTATTTTAAAATTCCCGCATATTTCCCGACTTTTTACCGATTTTTTTTTGAAAAATTCCCGATGTAATTTTGAAGATTCCAAACAAAAATTTATATTCAAGTTTCGAAAAAAAATCGTTTATGATCATATTGTATTGCTTTTAATTGACGTTTACTATCAAAAAAATCTAGTTTTACTGTCTCAGTAAATTCTTTGCCTAATTTAAGGTCAATTTCTAAGAGTAAAATCAGCTATGATTCAGTTTCATTGTAAATTTTCGAACGCTATTCTAGTTTGAATTTTAAGTAGAATAGAACAAACTCGCTGGTTTCCCAAGCAGTGTTCTATTTATGTTTGAAAAATTTCATTTATGAAATAATTATGTTGCTACTAAATAAGCGCCGAAAATGCATTGATCCGTCAATAAAATGACG
>NW_026943739.1:0-3000 GCF_024139115.2 Armigeres subalbatus
TCAAGCTGATTAAGCGAAAAACGTACTCTTAAAGGAACATTTGGTTACTTGGGTTACCGTCGCATCGGATTTTATAAAGTATTCCCGTCAAAATCCCTCAAGTAAATCCGTCGAAATTTCCAAGAGTCCCATAGAACTGCTCGACGAATCCCTTCGGTATCCCTTAAGGATTCTTATCGTCATCCCTGCAGGATTCCCGTCGGTATTCATATAGGATTCCCGTCGGTATCCATATAGGATTCCCATCGCAATCCTTTAAGAATTCCCGTCGGAATCCCTGAAGGATTTCCGTCGAAATTTTTAAAGTCTTCCCGTTGCAATCCCTAAAGGACTTATTATCTCTTTGGAATCCTAAAAAGATTCGCGTTGAAATCGTCACAAGATTTGAATCGTCTTTGCAAAAGGGATATTGGCAAAAATTCTCATTGGCATTTCTGAAGGATTCCCTTCGGCATGTCTTTTGAAAATGATTGATTATACAATCCATCTCTAGGATAACACTTCGGTCAATAATAGCCCTGATAGTTAAATTTTCACTTACCTCACTCCAATTCAGATTTCTTAATTTGCAGTTCCTACTCTTGACAGGAACATTCGACAGAATGTGCTGCGAGATCGCTTCCCTCATATTTGCAAGGAAGCTTCTGTGAGATCCGTTCACAATATCTTTATTCCTCGGCAGAACAGTAGCTACGTCGACTCTGCAGGGTACCATTAGATTCGTTACGTAATGATTTTGATAACGAATCCTGAATCTGAAGAGTGGCCGCGGAGTGCCTTATCGCCGATCAACTATTACTACGTCGCGTAAATTTCATGGAGCGAGCATCCGCATTGAGGAATCTTCAACGATGTTGGAATGGGACCGAAAATCACTAGAAAAAGGAAAAATAAAAGGGATAAAAATATTGTTAGATAAAATGTATGAAAATCTCTCAATTAGGGGCCCGTTCACAAATTACATAACGCTTTAGGGGGTGGGAGGGTACCTGCCAGAGCGTTACGGCTCATACAATTTTCAAAACCCTTTCATACAAAAAACGTTACGAGGGGGTGGGTGGGGACTGAAAATGGCCAAATTTTGCGTTATGTAATTTATGAATGAACCCTAGGCGTTTTTTAGCAATAAATACTTAATACTTACTAGTTCTCTTTCTGCTCTATGGCATGGGATTCGATCTAGATGCGATGAAGGACAAATTTCACTGTAATTTTGATTTTAAAAAAAGATTTCCCCCAAAACAGCACAAAACGAATCACCAAGATGGCAGCTGCTAAAACGCCACCAGCGTGCCAGGCGCAGTCATAACAAATTACGAAGTGTTGCGAGAAAAGCACATAATTTTTAATGTGATATTACACTCGATTTGTGTAATAACACAAAACAATATCTGACACGCTGGGTTGCATGTTTTACTGTGTAATATTAAATGTGACAACACTATAATATCACACAACTGTGACAGAATGACAAAAAGCGAATCCGTACCACTGTAATTTCCAGGAGATGTAATATCACATTCAAATGAATGTCAATTTGTATCTAAATTTTGCTATCACATCGGAAAATCGGTACATCGTTCAAATTACATCGATGCACTTTACTTTTTTTTTTGCTGTGTAGCATACCGTGAGAGTCGTTTTTCGGTAGCTGTTATGATAATGAACTGATTCGGGGAGTTACAACCCATGATAACCCAAGCAGCACAAGTCTAATAAAACTGGTTACAGCAACCTAATTGTGACTAAATCTGGTCACACATAAGTTACAGTGATCTATATACAACATGTGTGCTGCTCGGGAAATTTCTTTTATAAGCCCCAATTGCGGGGGCACCGGTTCTGACGATGCATTTCCACTTGTTTTATAAATACAGCTATGCGAAAAACTATGGTTCCCAATATAAAATGAGCGAGAACAAAGCGTTTTTGCAAACCCCCTCGGTGGGGGCCGCCTATCCGAATCAGTTTATTTTCAACTTGTATACAAGTGCGATAGTTTTGTTTTCATGGTTTGTTATGATTCGAAAAGGTTTTTGCCTCTCTTTTATCGTTGTTCGTTATCTATCTATCGGTCGAAAATGTTAGCTGCTGAACGGGTAATATGGCCAAAAATGTCGACCCGTTCGGCCAAACTACATGTTCAGCCAAAAGGCCCTATCCAATCAGTTACAACAGTGGTTCTTTCTGCAAAACGACTTTCTCGGCCAAATGACCAGTTTGACCGAACGAGATTTTCGGTAGTAAATATGTTCATTTCAGCCAAATGACCAAATGACTGGTTGACTGGCTGAATGCCACAAGGTTGAAAGTTGTTTGGTGAATATGTAATTGGGTCGAACAAATCATTAGGCTGAAAGTCAATTGGCCGAAATTTTATTTGGCTGAAATAGACATAAACCGAATGTGTTGTTTGTCTAAACTGATTATTTTGCCGAAAGGCTGTTTGTGCAAACAAGTCGAACAGGTCGACCTTTTTGACCATTTGACCCGTTTCTTCTTCTTATTGGCATTACATCCCCCCTGGGACAGTGCCGCCTAGCAGCTTAGTGCTCATTTAGCACTTCCACAGTTATTAACTGCGAGGTTTCTAAGCCAATTTACCATTTTTGCATTCGTATAGGTATCATTATGATGCTTTTATGTCCAGGGAAGTTGAGCCAATTTACAAACCGAAAATTGCCTAGACCGGCGTCGGGAATCGAACCCAGCCACCTTCAGCATGATCTTGCTTTGTAGCCGTGCGTCTTAGCGCTAAGGACAGGCCCTATGACCCATTTGGCAATAGCATTTTTCGGCCGTATGTCGCTTTCAGCCAAATGACATTTTAGACCAGATGATTTTCGGTCTAATGGTATGATCGGCCATATGACATATTAGGCTAAACAACTTTCGGTCATTCGGCGAAGCCAATTTGTTCAAATGGCACTTGGTAGATTTATCATTTAGACGAATTCCATTCCGTTGAATCGGACGTTTGGCCGAAACAGTTATTCGGTC
>NW_026943740.1:0-12997 GCF_024139115.2 Armigeres subalbatus
GATATTTCTTAAACTCGCAAAGGCAGCCCTTGCTCTCTTTATCCTTGCGCCAATGTCGATCTTGGTACCGCCGTCTGACGCCATTTGGCTACCAAGATATTGGAAGCTTTCAATGTTCTCCACTGGTTGCCCGGCTACTGTGAAACTGGAAGGAGTCACCGTGTTTACATCCAACGATTTGGTTTTGTTGACGTTGATGACTAAACCTTCCGAAGAGGAGCGCTCGGCAAGGTCGTTGAGCTTGCTCTGCATATCAGAGCGCCGTTGCGCGAGGAGTGCAACATCATCCGCCAATTCAAAGTCATTTTGGTGCTCCATGGTTATAAGCTGCCATAACAGCCCGCGGTTTGGTTCACGGTCAATCGCATCTACCAGAATCTCGTCGATTACGATGAGGAACAGTAACGGTGATAGAATACATCCTTGCCTCACACCAGCTACGACCCGGATAGGGTCGGACAAGACCCCATTGTGCAGCACTCTACGAGAAGGCCTCGTACTGTGCCTCGATGAGGCCGATGATTTTCTCAGGAACTCCCTTGCGTCTCAGGGCGCCCCACATATTCTCGTGATTGAGACGGTCGAAAGCTTTTTCGTAGTCAATGAATACCAAGTAGAGGGACTCTTGGAATTCGTTGACCTGCTCCAGAATGATGCGGAGCGTGACAATATGGTCCACACAGGATCTTCCGGCACGGAATCCGGCTTGCTGCCGCTGGAGAGTCGCATCGGTGTTCTCCTGAATCCGGGCTAGGATAATTTTGTACAGAACTTTGAGAACGGTACACAGCAACATAATGCCTCGCCAGTTATCGTATACAGTCAGGTCACCCTTTTTGGGCACCTTCACTAAGATACCTTGCATCCAGTCGACCGGGAAAGTTGCGGTGTCCCAGATATTACGAAATAAATGATGCAGTAGTTGAGCGGATGTCATGGGGTCAGCTTTGAGCATCTCGGCTGATATGCGGTCGACCCCTGGGGCTTTTTCGATTTCATGCTTTGGATGGCTGTTTGAATCTCTAGCAGTGATGGAGCTTCGGTATTGACGCGTGTTATATGTCGGATCCTAGGCAGATCATGCCGAGGTGGTGATGGCCTGGCTGGCACTTGAAAAAGTTGTTCGAAGTGCTCGAACCAGCGTTTCAGCTGGTCAGTTGGGTCGGTCAATAACTGATCATTCGCGTCTTTCACAGGCATCGTTGCATTCATCTTCGCCCCGCTTAAGCGTCGTGAGATATCGTAGAGGAGGGAAATGTCCCCGGTTGCGGCGGCTCTCTCTCCTTCGTCGGCCAGAAAGTCTGCCCACGCTCGCTTGTCCCGTCGACATGAGCATTTTACTTCCTTCTCAAGAGCCGCGTATCGTTGACGGGCTAAGATTTTGGCTCCTCTGGTTTTCGATCGCTCTATCGCGGCTTTGGCTTCTCTTTGCTCCTCTCTCTTTCTCCAGGTCTCATCGGTGATCCATTGTTTTCTCTGGGTGCGTAGTTCGCCCAGATTGTTCTCGCTGGTGGTGATGAAGGCATTCTTGATGGCGGCCCATTGGTCTTCCACGCTGCCACCTTCCGGAATATCTGCAGCACGCGTCTCCAGTTCTTCAACGAAGGACCGTTTCACCGTGGCATCTTCCAGTCGGCGTGTGTTGAATCGTCGTCCAACTCTTTCCTCCTGCCGATGAATCCGCGCAATGCGCAGGCGTATTTCGCCGATGAGGAGGTGATGATCAGACGCGATATCGGCACTACGTTTATTCCGTACATCAAGAAGGCTCCGTTTCCATTTTCGGCTGATGCAGATGTGGTCGATTTGATTTTCTGTAAAGCCGTCACGGGAGACCCACGTGACCTTGTGAACCGGTCGATGAGGGAAGAGTGATCCCCCGATCACCATGTCGTTATTACCACAAAATTCTGCAAACAGCTCTCCGTTTTCGCTCATTTCTCCGAGACCATGGCGTCCCATAACGCGCTCATGGTTCGAGTTGTCGGATCCGATCTTCGCATTGAAGTCGCCCAAACAGATCTTGATATCATCCTTCGGAATTCTATCTACGACGGCATTGAGTTGACTGTAGAAGTTCTCTTTGTCTTGCAGATCGGCAGCATCGGTTGGCGCATAACATTGGATTATACAGTCGCCTCTCCACATCTCGATATTGAAGGGACCATAGAGATAGGGAGAGATCGAGGAATGGAAGGATAATTGAAATGGGTACTAGATTGAAAAACGCTCGTTGCTATGAAAAACGACAACAAAATGTCAACTCTGGTTGTTCATGTGTTTGTTTTTGTCCAAAAATCGTCTAGTAACCTAGAAATATGAATATATCGACATAGGGAGATATCGAGATAGGGAGGATATCGAGATGTAGAATACCCAAATGTATGGAAATCGAAGGGACCGATAAAACCATCGACATAGGGGGAGATATCGAGATATAGAACATCGAGATGTGGAGAGTCGACTGTAGTAAGGTTTCGGACCCGTGTTCTAAATCTGGCAACGATTATCCTTTCACTTATAGGTTCCCACTTCATAAGCGCAGAGTGTGCCTGAGCGCTTAGTAGAAAGCCAACTCCGCGATGCCGGGAAGCGTGTTCACCTCGTAAACCAGAGTATAGCAGAACTTGTCCCGACGGCGTTCTGTGTTCTCCAAAGTTTGGCCAACGGTCTTCACTCAGTCCCAGGATTTCAAACTTCATACGGCGCGCTTCATTGGCAAGTTGTGCCAATTTACCCTATTCGTGTCCGTTGTTTCGCGCTAAGAGTCGTCGCCGTAAAATCAGTCCGTATTCTTTCATTATCGGATTCTCGAACAAATTGATGTTTCGGGAACAGTAGGTTGTTGGCCCAAGGTTCCCTATCCACCGGGATGGGGCTGCCATCTTAGGTATAGCTTCCGGGGAATAGCATTTCATACTCAGCCGCTGGATGCCAGAACAGACGCTGTTGGAGCCGCACCTCCTTGGTGGACAGACGCTCGATCAGTCGGGTCAAATTTGTTTAAAGTCCCACCCAACACCAGGACTAGGCTAGTGCGCTTTGAGCGGCACACGGTCGCTTTGATATGGCCTGCTTGGGGACACATGCAGCTTTTTATAGGAGTTCAACAGAGCCCATTGTCGAACCCCACCACATCCTAGGCAGACCCCACAGGACGCACCCTCTCACTCTAGCTGATGTCAGAAGGACAACAGTGCCCAGGCTGCACTACCAGCTAAGTACGCAACCCTTAGCTGGCGGTCAATTGTCATCGGAAGACCCGTGGAAGAGTGAGTATTGGAACTTATGAGGACCAGAGCTATGTTAGGCGCTCCTTCCCGGATGTCAACTCACCATTTCGCAGCCCAGGTGAAATAATGAGCTAGGCCTTTAACGGAGCCGGTGGGGTACCTGGGCACCCTCCACAGTAATTGTCCCTTACCGAGTCATGCTGGGCTCTGGCGTGGTGGACCTCTTTTCCCGAGCAACTCGTGGGACCAAAATGGAAAACCAAGTCAATCCTTCAATTAGTAGTAGTAGTGTAGGTAACAACCCCTTCGCAAGAGGGGTTGTTCAGGTCTCCGCCTAGGAGGCCAGAGGCAATAGTCGGCAGCTCGGTGCGCAGCGCCAGCGTGGGTCACTTAACCTTCTCCTCGGCTATGCCGGTAGAGGTTATCGACGGCCCATGGCTTGTGAAGGCGATGAACCGCAAACGCGATGGGCTTTCGGCCTTCGATGTGGCGACGGAACAGCTGGACGTCATCATCGACTTTGCGTCATCGAAGCATAATATCAGTAAGGATCTCAAGAGGAGCTTGCTGAAACTTCGAAAGTCGATGTTGGACGCCAAGCTGGAGAGGGCGGTCGGGACGGCCAAGTGTAAACCCGTGAAATCCGTGGAGTCGAGATCTACCCAGACTGAGGCCCAAGGATTCGCGGGCACGTGGGGGTGACTGCTCCAACGGAACAGACACAAAAACGGGAGAGACAGTCTCCTGGGGATGAGCTCCCTGGGGACCGCTCCAAAACGCGGAGGGTTACTACCCCGAACAAGGGTAGTGGGGCTGGGAAGCTGAACCCCGGCCAGGTTGCTCCAAAACCGGGAAGGAAGGACCTGGAAAGGTCCGTCCACCCAGGAAAGACGGTGGTAAGGGGTTACGGCAGGCTGAGAGCTCTCAGCCGCACCAGACCAGGGAAATAGAGGGGATGACGCCTCCTGGACCCTTGACGGACGTCTTGAAGGCGATGAAGAGTGACGTCAAGCTCGGTGAACTCGGCGCCGACGTACGTCGAATAATACGTATCCGGATGGGCGAGATGATCCTCGAGCTGAACCGGGGCGTCTCGCAAAAGGGCGCCGCCTACAAGAAGTTGGCGGAGGAAGTCCTAGGTGAGACGGTCAAGGTGAGGGCACTCACGACGGAGATGAATCTAAGGGTTAAAGACCTGGACGAGAGCACCGAAGTCGAAGAGCTCGTCATGGCACTGCGGCGACAGTGTGAAGTGGAGGCGCCCACCGCAGCCGTTCGGTTACGGAAAGGTCCGGCAGGGACGCAGGTAGCATTGGTTCGGCTATCTGCAGCGGACGCCTCCAAGGTAGTCAAGCTAGGGAGCGTAAAGGTGGGATGGTCAGTGTGCCCTGTGGGCAGATTCCCCCTCCATTGCTTAGGAAGAAAAAAAAACACAGACATCACCTCAATTCGTTAAACTAAGTTGATTAGTTTATAACCCTGTAAGCCTCAATTTTTCCTATAAAAAGTTCATCTTTGGGGCGAAACTATTGATTTTACGTACACTTAATGTTCGAAAAGGCAAAACCAGCCCTCCACTAGCTATTATGAGAATTCCTTGGGGACCTATTCCGTTAAGCCAATTAAATTATTCAACAAAAGATACTCAGAGCAATTACCGTTTTGATTTTAGTTATATGTAAATACTTATCACAATTGAAAGTCAAGGTAACATGGGTTTTCCACTTACCGCATCCCACTGGTTAAGTGGAAAAACAACCCCTAATTTTTAAATCTTTTTTCACAAATTTCAAGCAGCCAAAATGGTATGAATTACCTGTGCGTTGGTGCAAAATTGCCTGGTTTTGATAGCCCATTTTGATTGAATGCATTTAGATCATTTAAACTACTTTTTTGCAATTCCTGATCATAATACCTGGTTTACAGTTGTCATTTGAGTGATAAAACGGCCTACTTTTCCATACCAACAGAATGGGTGCTTTAATGACCATTATGCAACTCAAATGGGTTGCATAATATTCATTATAGCACTCATTTGGGTGCTATAATGAAAAACCTACATTGGGACAGTAGTTACATGACTACATTTGGCTGAATTAGTTTAGGTGAGTGTTTAAATAGTGTACTCTAAGCGTCTCGTAATAAATGAAATGGTTTGTTGGACGAAACATCACAATTTTCCAAAGGCAATTGCATTCATCACTTCATAGCTTTTCAAGCTATGCAATTTGGCACGATAAGATGGAATCTTATTGTTCTCTGCCGCAAATTAACTTATTGGCATGAATGATCATGTGGAGTAAATTTAATTGTACGATTTTGGTATAGATTTATCATATTAAAGCCCATTTTTCGGCATTGCAAAAAATAGCGTGTGCAACTCGTTGCAAAACTCGATTTTTTCAGCACTCGTAGTATTTATCCAACTCGGCAAGCCTCGTTGGATAAACGTACAACTCGTGCTGAAAAAATCATCTTTTTGCAACTAGTTGCACAAACTACTATTTTGCACTTCCTGGTCATAACACTTGGTTTACAGTTCGTCTTTGAGTGATAAAACGGCCTACTTTTCCATACCAACGAAATGGGTGCTTTAATGAACATTATGCAACTCAAATGGGTTGCATAATATTCATTATAGCACTCATTTGGGTGCTATAATGAAAAACGAACATCAGAACAGTAGTTACATGACTATATTTTACTGAATTAGCTTGGGTAAGTGTTCAAATGTTGTATTCTCTGCATCACGTAGTAAATTAAGAGCCAGTTCGCGAGAAGCGCGACCCCCTTTCCAAGGGAGGTTGCAACGATGTTCTCCGATTTGGATGAAATTTGGTTTGTTCATATATGTAAGAGAAGGCATTTTGCAAATTTTCAGATTTTTTCATTGAGGGGAAGTGGGGTAAAACGGCCCTTCAAAAATTATTGTTCAAAAATCGCCAAAACCAAGAAAATGCAATAACTTTGGCAATGATTGACCGATTTTGTTTAAATTTTGCACGTTTTTTCTACTCGATTAGTACTTTATACCAAGTGGTTAATAGGGTTATAAAGTTGTTTACTTTAGGAGAAAATTGACTTTTTCGATAAAAAATGGTCGTTTTTCCAAAGGGAATATTTTTCACCAACAGATCTAGGATAAAAAACTAAACCCGTAAGGCAATTAAGGAACTAAAGAGCTTTCATCTCATATATAATTCAGAAGCGCCAACTCAAGATTTTCTTAGAAAATAGCAATTTTCTGCAACACTGTTTATTCTTAAGAAAGTTCGACCCTACTTATGTTGATGTTTTCCGATCTGGTGGAAACTGTCCAAACTTTTTGTCTCAGTTGAAATTAAAAATCAGAATTTTCTATTAGGGGAGTGTAGGGTACAATAGCCCTTTAAAGTAAATGTAAAAAAATACATCATTTTTTATGTGAGTTCTAGCAGAAAATACATAAGTTTAAAAAACTGTTTCTTCTTCCTTTCAATTCATCTATATTTTTCGTCTCAATAGATACGTATATTCTTCGCTGGTCTATATTCGATAGCAAACTATTTGCAGAACAATTTTCAACAGAAGTAAAATAGGACCAAAATAAGTGCCTTAAACATTAGCACGTCTTTTGCAAACTGAAACAAAAATGAACGAATTCGGCGAACGTGCTTGTTGATATTTTTGAATAAGCTACAATTAATGTGGGCACCAGTAGTGATGTTGCTTTTACATCTATGCGAACAAAAACAATTATTCTTAACGATAAATGAGCAATTTCAGTAAATTGGGTAAAATAGCCTTGTAAAATAAAATGACAAAAATTCATAAATTTTTATATGTGAGCTCAAGCAGAATATATATCAAACTTATTGAAACTTATTTCAGTGCGCCGACAAGAATAATCAATCAAATTATGAACTTCTGCATATTGCACTTTTTGTTTACAAGCCAGTTTGTTAGAATCGCAACTCCATTTTATCGATGTTTCAGCATCTGGCTGAAACTCACAAGGTTTATTTCTATATGTAGATGAAACTATTTGGCAAAATATTGGGATGGGGAGAGAGGGGTAAAATAGATCTCCAAATATAAATAATGTTACGAAACAAGATAATCGTAACCACACTTCTTAGATTTGATTATTCCGATCCAACTGACAACTAATCTAGTGATTTTGCTAGTTAGCTTCGAAATTCTTCCAAGCTTAGTGTTTTTATGGTTTTCTATCTGTCAACAATTAAATCCTTCACAATTTCTCAATCTCAAAAAATAACGTGAACTAGTCAACTAGTCATGTCATCTCTATAATATTCCGGCGGAGGTATTGTAAACTTTGCGCCGTCTTAAACTCCCGTTCAAAATTATTGTTCCACCAAAATATATTCCCACCAGTTCCTCCATGGTGACGTCTTAATTGCAAGAACGATGCATGGTTCAAGAACGACGTGAAGCAAAATCCAATGCTTTAGCTAGTTTCCATCCATTCGGAAGAACATTTGTTTTGGTACTTTGTTTGTTACATTGGTACTTCAACACGGTAGTCTATTCCTCGGTGAAAAAAGCAATGGATAAATTTCTCAAAAAGTATTGCAAGCTGTTACTACCCAAGTACTACTTCTTAGCAAACCACACCTTATGGTTGGTTGGAAATATGTTCATATAAGGTTAGGAAAGATTTCAAGAGAAAAAGGCTGATATTTAAGGCATTTTTTAAGGCAATTGATTAAGCGATCTACAATTTACATACTTTATCTATGAGTGTAGAAACGTCTATCCTAAAATTTGAAGTATTTTCATGAGGGGTGTGTTTTCAAATCGTCAGACAATTGATACTCTATCCTATTCAATAGTATACACATTACCTTGTTTCGCTCTCCTTGTAAAAAATCAGCTCGTTGTAGAAAAAAAAGGTTTCTCCCGTATTGTGCAAAATGAATGAAACTTTGTTAAACTTTGGAGTGTTTTTACACAGTTGTGTAAACATAGAATCGAGGGTATTCCATTACCTATGAGATAAAATTGTCCAACTCATGAAAATATATACACCCGATTAGAACTGGTATAGTCCATTCAGTCAAACATTTTGTTTAGATTGTATCTCTGTAATATTAGCTAGCAGTTTGAAAGTTAGTAATTCAAAATATATGAATGGTACACGGTTTGACGTTTTTGCACAATAAACGTGCAGAATTTGGTTTAAATTGATAATGATGGAGGATGAAAGAGAGTTATGAATACCACACAATCGTTACAAGATACAAAAACAAGCCTAGGGTAACCTGATGCAAGTAGGTACAAAAGAAAAATATAATCTGAGAAGCAGCTCCACCAACAAGCTATGTTTAAACGTTACGAAATTGTTCATTTGCCGTTAAGAATAATTGTTTTTTTTTCGCATGGCTGTAAAAGCAACATCAGTATCGGTACCCATTCAAAGAAAATATCAACAAGCACTTTCGTCGAATCCGTTCATTTTTGTTTCAGTTTGCGAAAGACGTGCTAATGTTTAAGGCACTTATTTTGGTCCTATTTTACTTCTGTTCAAAATTGTTCTGCAAATAGTTTGCTATCTAATATAGATCAGCGAAGGATATACGTATCTATTGAGACGAAAAATATAGATGAATTGAAAGGAACAAGAAACAGTTTTTTAAAACTTATGTATTTTCTGTTAGAACTCACACAAAAAAATGATGTATTTTTTTACATTTATTTTTAAAGGACTATTTTACCCTACACTCCCCTAATGAAAAATTCTGATTTATAATTTCAACTTAGACAAAAAAGTTTGAACAGTTTTCCCCAGATCGGAAAACATCAACTTAAGTAGGGTCAAAATGTGTGCGAACTTTCTTAAGAATTAACAGTGTTGCAGAAAATTGCGATTTTCTTAGAATTTCTGGAGTTGGCGCTTCTACATTATATATGGGATGAAAGCTCTTTAGTTCCTTAATTGCCTTACGGGTTTAGTTTTTTATCCTAGATCTGTTGGTGAAAAATATTCCCTTTGGAAAAACGACCATTTTTTATCGAAAAAGTCAATTTTCTCCTAAAGTAAACAACTTTATAACCCTATTAACCACTTGGTATAAAGTACTAATTGAGTAGAAAAAACGTGCAAAATTTAAACAAAATCGGTCACTCATTGCCAAAGTTATTGCATTTTTTTGGTTTTGGCGATTTTTGAACAATAATTTTTGAAGGGCCGTTTTACCCCACTTCCCCTCAATGAAAAAATCTGAAAATTTGCAAAATGTCTTCTCTTACATATATGAACAAACCCTGAAAATTTCATCCAAATCGGAGAATATCGATACAAGAGGGGGTCGCGCTTCTCGCGAACTGGCTCTTAAATAGTTTGATGGACATGACATCAAAAATGTCCACAGGCGAGTACATCTATTGCTGCACGGCATATCGAACTATGCAATGTGGTACGGTAACATGGAATCTGATTGTTCTCTGCAGCAATATAATTTATTGGCAAGAATGGTCATGTGGAGTAAAGTAGATTGTACAATTTTGGTACAGATCTATCAAATTTAAGTCCATTTTTCGTCATTGCAAAAAATAGCGTGTGCAACTCGTTGCAAAACTCGATTTTTTCAGCACTCGTAGTATTTATCCAACTCGGCAAGCCTCGATGGATAAACGTACAACTCGTGCTGAAAAAATCATCTTTTTGCAACTTGTTGCACAAACTACTAGGGGAAAATACCTATTCTTGGCAGTCTAAGACATTCGCCAAATCGAATGATAAAAATAATGAATAATTACACTAAAACACAGGTATACTTCAACTGGTATACATTCGTATGCTCTTCCTTTGATGATTGGTGTTCACTCAATATAATATCTTTTACCACAAACTTAGTAAATTTAATATAAAGTAACAGGTCAACGTTTCTTCTATTGGCATAGCAATTTCTATTATCAGCAATGATTTTGCTCCCTTCAGCAACTAGACATGGAAGTAGAAAACTAGTAATGTATTGGTGCCATATGCTGGTTGTTTATATCCTCTAGTAGTAAAATTCATTCATAATAATCGGCCGCACGCTCATCTCGCTTCACTCAATTTTGGAAGAAATTTTATTAATTATCAAAATTGGCTTAAAACAAAACATGAATTTTAGCCTTGGCATCAATTTTATGTCACGTGGAAGATAGGTAAAAACATTTAAACACATTGTAAAACAAATTTTACCCCTTATGCGGCCACCAAAAAACAGACGTGAATGGCAGATAGGGTACCCGTGTACCCAGATATTGACAATTTCATAACTTTTACCATTTTTAACCTATTTGAATAATGTTGGCCATTTCGGAGAAGGGAACTTACATACTTTTCGTCCGCTGCCAAGATTTACATCTTTTGTCTTTTGTAATGCCTTAGAGTCTTCACGCGTAAGCAAAAGTCTATCAACCAGTTTCAAATATACAACTTGCTCTTTACGGTCTTTAGATTTGAAGATCCTCCCAGACAACCAGAATGCATGCATAATAGAATTGTTTTTCTGTTATGCGATTCCTCTGCGCACAAATTTCATCGCTTACCAGTCGCGAAAACACTTTTTACGTACAAAAGTGGAGGCGATATATGTGTATTTCTTATCCGACGTTGCACGGAAGAGTATGCGATGTGCACGATTTTTATGCGAGTTTGTTTGTTATGCATTGCGATGTAGTTTGTGATAACAAATTCTGTTTGACAGATAATCCGATTTCATGTGAGTTTGATGTCATGCGATGATATGCGATGTCAACAAATGAAGCTGGAATAAACTCGTAAAATAGCCTACTGTGCGGGAAAATTTATAAATAAACTGATGAGCTTTGCACAACAATGCGATTCTGATGAAATTTGGATCGGTAAACGATTTTGATCGTGCATTCTTATGCGATATGTGGTTGTCTGGGCTTACATGATATGTTTGTTTCATCAAAATAATCATGGGGGTTGTGTACAACGACGTAAACTATGTAAAACCAAATCTATACACATAAGATTGAGCTGGAGCCACCTCATTCGTACACTACGTTTCACAGTTGAATAATTGATAATACCCTAAAAGTAGGCAATTATTTATGGTTGAAATGCGCTATGTAGGAACGGGAATGGTTATGATTTTTTGATGAGCTTGGAAAGTATTAAAGTTGCAAAAGGAAAACGGTTCTGTCAGCCACATAAGGCTTAAAATACTACGGTGTGGCTATCACTTTTGATATAATTTATGGTCTGAGTAAAAATCTGAATAGAAGCATTTGTATTCTAACACTTTTTTAAAATAAATGCCAACGCCGGATATTTTGTTCGTAGTTTTGCTAAATTAAATCACATGGAATTGTGCGTGGTATTTTTTTTAGCGTGTGTTTGATATGCTCACAAACACATTCTCTCGCTCTATTCCGAAGTGCGCTGCTGCCAAAGAAAACGAACAGTCCCAATTTTATTTAGTGAAACATAGAGCAAATATTGGATAAATTTGCTATTTGTGGTGATAATCAAGTGGTAATAAAGTGTAAAAAGTAGTTTACGTACCTAATTTGTCGTATCATACACGATAAAGAGAAGAAACAGGCGATCCAAAAAAGTAAGTAACAGTTTGCTTTTCGTCTGCTGCTTTCTTGGGCGATGCAATAATGGCAAGGATTTCGTAGGTGCAAATTTGTTTCGGTGATTAGTTCGTCAAATCTTGCTACTTTTACACAAACAACTTATTCAAATGAAAGCCTAGACTTGAAATTGTGCGAGTGAATCAAATTTATGTTCATAAATAGTGTATGTTTGCTGGAAAACGCAAATATTGTTGAGGGTGCCAACAAATGTCGCACCCTGCCAAAGCCGTATTCTACCCTATTACACTAGTTCAAACATGCACTATCGATTTTTCCTTTTCCACTTCCTCCAATTTACCTTACAACAGTTGGCCTACTATGGTACTTTCAATGCAACATATGGACTGCATGTGCATCAATATTTCCATTCCAAAAGCCATAAACAGTTCCATTGTAATTAAATGGAATTTCACACATGAATTCAATTGATTTTTGATCCCATATTGCTTTATTCTGAATCATATGCGCATAACTCAATATTGTTGGTTGAGCACGATAAAGATCAGAACAGCCACCATCGCTGCAACCGGAAGCTGTGAATATTATGCAATCGGTACAATTTATGGTGAAAAGCGGACACCCACCGGGGGTGAAAATTTTGTCGGAAAAGTGAATGCTCGTTGACTGAGGTCGAAACCTCTTTTTCACGATTCCACCACCGCAACGCATGATAAAGGTTTTGTACGTGAGTAATGATTCCCTGCGGGAAATGGGAAGCCAAAGGCTTTGGAGCGTTCACCCGCGTTCATGAATCACAAAAAAGGAAGAAAAAAAATCGTCTGAACGGTTTGGTTCTGCTGGAGAAGAAAAAGTTTCGTTTTAAATCTCGTATTATCATATTTTATGGTCAGAAACCATTATCTCCGCTAGAACATCAGGCAATTCCGAAGAGTTTGTTTAGCGAAAGAACGGCAAGTTAAATCGGATTTCCATTTTGACGGAAAACTTTTGGCACTTTCTGTTTGGACTGATAAGAGTTGAACCTGATAGGAACGGTGTTTTATGCAAGGGCATTGAAGATGAATTGTTATCCCATGCTGCTAATTTTTGACCCGAAATATATAAATCAAAATAAGAAAATATAAGTATTTTTGATTTTTTCAAAGTATTCTCGTTGGTTCATAAATGCTTGAATCACTTATGCAGGGTTTCGACTTTTC
>NW_026943742.1:0-22540 GCF_024139115.2 Armigeres subalbatus
CATATGCGATATTTATTCCTAACCTACAAAACCACCTTTTCTTGGGTCATCATTCGCCAATGGTTTTGAGCTGAGAGTTTTGAAAAAGTTCCTGACAAAAGGGGTAAGTTAATCATCCAAGGGAAGTGAAGAAGGTTAATAGTTTGTATCATTTGGATCTCTTACTTGGATAAGTCGGAAAAGGTTTGTATTTGCAATACAATTGCCTACATTTTGGCGAATTGAAGCACGTTGAAGCGTAGGACTACATCTGTGTATTCTATACCGGACCAGGGTTCACTTTGCGATTGCGCAATTCGAAAAGCATCACGAAAGTATGATATACTCAATGGATAGCTGTTTCTCGATCGATTCCCAACTTTCTTGGACCAGTTGATCAAAAAATAGATTTTAAATTATTTACTATTGGAACAGAAAATCTTAACTGTTAGATCAATCTGTTTCGGTCACAGACGTCAAATTAATGTCGCTTACAGGTTTAGTTCTTATCCTGCTGATGGCTGCTGAAAATTTAATCTCAACAAATACTATGATCGGTCTGCGAGGTTACAATTATTTCTAGCAGCGACGGTGCTTCTTCTTTGCTCCAGCTTGCTTGACAACCAGAGTCATAGCGTTGCTGTCAACCCACATATGTAAATGCACCGTAATAAACACGATTTTGATATTTTTTGGAAATGCTGGCAGTTTCATAATTATGCACTTTACGATGGTTTTAGTTGGCGCGTCGTGCTATAAATATGCTGTCCAGGAATTGCAGAAATCGCTCTCAATAGATATTGTGCCTTGCAACAAAATGACAACTTTCGTGATCATTTTCTAAGGCTCTCATAGATGTGAAAAATATATCCGCAGTACAAATAGCACGTGCTATCAAAGCATTCATCGCCACAATCCACCACGTGTCGACCGAATTTTCAAAAATATCAAAGTAGCTTTTTTTTGACGGTATGTTTTTCTTAGGCGACTATCTGGCGCTTATTTTCTGTTGCGTTTAAAAATAAGCTGAGGAGTAGATTTTTGTATGAGCGGTACAGTAACGAACAACGATAAAAGAGAGGCCTTTTTTCCAAGTGTTTTTTCTCGTTCATTCGTTTACGTTTTGGCTTCGTCGCGTTAGCGTTATTTTCTTCCGGACCCGTCATGGGAGACTAGGTGGCCGATTCGGTCGCTGGAAAAGTGCCTCAGCGCACTGCTCTTGGAGGCGCGGGTAACCCTTGGGTTAACCCCTCCAAGCAGCTTTGCAGAGCAACGTATTTTCGCCGAAAGTGTCAATGGCGTGCGGAGAAAGACAGCGCACATGGCTCCACCACCTTCAAGGACCTGAAGCTGGTTGAGATAATCAACCATACCGTCGTTGGCTGGGAGCAATATCGCCCAATGTACCGCGACGTTACGCAGTGCACCAACTGCTTCAACTTTGGGCACGGAATCAGAAACTGCCGCATGAAGCCGCGCTGCAACAAGTGTGGCAAACCCCACCCAACTGAAGAGTGCGACAAAATGGAGGTGGACGATCCCAAGTGCGCCAACTGTGGCGACAAACATCGGGCCACCACATAAGGCTGCCCAAAGCGAGCCGAGTTCCTGGAAATCCGGAAGAAGGCTTCCACCAGGAACCTTCCGAAGAAGAACCGTGTTCCTGTAGTCAACGAGGTGAACTATCCATCCATCATAGCTCCCCGTCGAGCGATTACAATTCTCACACCGTTACAACCGCACAAGCGACTGACAGCGGCAGCTGCGTCGGTCCAAGCTCCAACACCATCAGCACCATCCATCAGGGAATGGCACCCACTTCCTTCTCCTGGGTTCCGTCGGCAGTCGGAGAACGAAAACTCCTCCTTCCCCCCCTGAAGAATCTGCTCCGCTGTAGACCCCGGAGTAGCTGATGCCGATCTTTGCACAGCTCGCCACTCGGCTGCGCGGCTGCAAAACCCGTTTCGACCAGGTCTTCACTCTTGGCATGTTCATGATTGAAAATTGCTGCTACTGGTCAACTGGAACGCTTGCTCGCTCAAGAGCAAAATCATCGAACTGGCTGATTTCCTCGAGGAGAAGGAGATCGACGTAGCGTTCATCACTGAAACGCACCTTAAACCGGAAGTGAGCGTCCACATCCCGAACTTCCGCATCGTGCGACGCGACCGGCCCCCCAGGGGAGGTGGCGTGGCGATCACACTTCGTTATAACATTAACTGTCGCCTGCTGCCAAGCTTCCAGCTGAGCATAATCGAGGTCATCGGTGTCGAAGTGACCACTTCCGTCGGCACAATCAAGCTAATCGCGGTCAGCCGGTCGTCTACCAGGAGCTCAGCTCGGGTCACTACCCGGTGATGGCAGAAGTGGCCTCCTCGGTCAATCGGCATCAGCAGTTCCGGAGAAACTACCACCGAGTCGACTGGGCCCGGTTCCAAAGGTGCACGGACAACAACGTCGACTACGAGGCGAAGCCGGAAACGCCTGAAGCAATCGATCAACAGCTGCGTTCCATCGAAGAGACGATTTCGGTGGCCCGGGAACAACATGTACCGACGGCTCGGCAGGTAAGCAACTCCCTGAACATCGATACACTCACCAAAGATTTGATTCGATTGCGGAATGTCACTAGCAGGCAGTTTCAGCGTACTGAACTGCCTGAGCTTAAGGCACTCTGCAATCGAATCACAAAAATTATCAAGGCCAGAATGGTGAACCTCGATTTCTCGAATCAGCACTCTTCCAGATTATGCAAAGCCGTTCTGAAAAATGACAAAAATACTAAAATCCAAGCCTCGGCCCATTCCACCTTTGATCCCACTAGACAATAATGGCTCTAAGGATCGATTGAAGGCTTCAGGCTTCGACAGCATCCTGAATCTCGAGCTCAAACACATGAGTGCTCCGTTCTTTGAGCACCTCTCGCTGATCTCTAACCAGTGTCTCCGGCTCAGCTACTTCCCATCGTCCTGGAAGTCAGCGAAAGTCATCTCCATCCGGATGCCTGGAAAGGATCCTTCCCCCCCCCAAAAGTTATCGTCCCATCAGCCTTCTCTCTCCAAGCTATTCGAAAAAGCTATTTATCACCGGCTACTTGAGTCTGCCGAAAATCTCAACATCTTGCTCGAGCAACAGTTTGGTTTCCGACGTGGTCGGTCAACTGTACACCAACTGATTCGAGTTACCAACGTCCTCAGACGGAACAAGTTTGTCTCTAAAACATCCGCCATGGCCTTACTCGATGTCGAGAAGGTATTTGACAATGTATGGCATGATGGCCTGGTGTACAAACTACAACGCTACAATCTTCCCAGCTACCTGGTGAAAATCATCAACAATTACCTGTCGGCAAGGACATGAGTTCCAATTCCGGGTCTCAATCAGCGGAGCGAGTTCCAATGCGCACAACATCGTCGCAGGCGTCCCCCAGGGCAGTATCCTCGGGCACCTGCTTTTCAATCTGTTCACCTCCGACATGCCAGAACCACCAGAAGGCGGCATTCTGTCTCTATTCGCAGATGACACCTCCATCGTCTACAACGGTAGAGTGATCAGAGCGCTAGTGGCAAAACTCCAACGAGGCCTGGATGACATGATGGCCTGACAGAATATCTCACCAGCTGGAAGATCTGTATCAACGCGGCGAAGACCCAGGTCATCATTTTCCCCCACTCTAAATCCCCTAAACATGTTCCGCCAATCATCCTCAATGGCACAACTGTGGAATGGGCCAATGAGGCCGACTACCTTGGCTTGACCCTCGACAGCAAGCTTATTTTCAGGCAACAGGTTGACAAAACGGTGACAAAGTGTAACGTTTTGTTGAAACTTCTGTACCCTTTGATCAACCGCCGGTCGTCATTGTCCCTGAAAAATAAGCTTGCTGTCTACAAGCAAATCATCCTCCCTGTGATCGAATATGGCATGCCGGTCTGGGAGAGCTGCGCTAAAACCCACCACCTCAAACTTCAACGGGTCCAAAACAAATTCCTGAGGATGATCCTCAACACCCCTCCCAGGACAAGAACATCCGAGGTCCACCGTCTGGCCGGGATAAAAACCTTACATGAACACTTTGGTGAGTGTAAAGAAAAGTTTAGGGTCCGGTGCTTGCACTTGGACCAAGAAGCGCTTAGGGCGCTAGTTCCAATCTAGGTTATCAAATTTTTATTGTAAATATTAGTGTACATAGTAGTTAGGTTATCAAATTTAAAAAACACACTAGCGCCTCCTGAAGGCCTTCATGATACATTATATTTTAAAAATTAAGTAACAACATAAAAATAATAATAATGGTAACAATAATTAAAATTAAAGTTGGAGGGCCAAGCCGGCCGGTCACTGTACATGTTAAAAATAATTGTAGAACAAAAATGTTTAAATAAAGAAGAATTTTACTACTACTACTACTACTACAAAGAGGCGGGGCTAACGGGCCTTATTTATTGAATACAAGAAAGCTGCTGTCCGGAGCCCCGCCCCTTCATTAATCGTTATGAGTGCACATTATATCTACACCATATCAGATCACAAAGAGGCGGGACTAACGAACTTAATTTATTAAATACAAGAAAGCTGCTATGTGGCGCGCGCGAGTCATTTTGATCGGGATTCCACAAAGAGCGGTTCGACATTCGATTCAGTGGAGCGGACACAGCAGCACGAAGGCGTGGGTAGCGGTGGCAGGCAATGTTGCCAAATGGTGGAGGCTTAGCGAAAAATCATCGAGTGGCGGACAGTTCCAACGCGAGGTGCCGACAAGCGTTTGGATGCAGCTATTGGAAAGGCGCATTGGAAAAAGAAAATTGGTTCTTCTCAGGACCAACATTTTATGAATAGAAAGAGTTAATTGCGAAAATGGACTGGTTCGGTGGCTCGGGATTGGCGTCGTAGCTTGGTTGCTGTTAGTGATTCTATCCATTCAAATTTATTGCATCATCTCCCTCCGACGCGCTATCAAATTCGCTATTTACGATTGAGTTTTGCACTTTGAAGAAAGATTATTTCGGATAGTCGAATCAGCCTTCTTTTGTATAAAATGGTGGTTTTGTATAAAATCGATGAAGACGCCATCTCAGTGGAAACTATCTACAGCCATCACCCATCGGCGAACGTCTCTCAGACAGACAGATGCCAAGAAATGTTTTGAAATATGAAGAAACTTCATCTTGAGTCAAATTTCTGTTGTTATTCTTCACAGCAATACGCATTTTCGATAACCAACAGCTCATAACCAAATTCAGATTCTTCCGACAAAATTTCTTAAGATTCTTAGAATTTATTATTCTCCGAACGTGCTCTTCACTTCATTAGATATAAGAAAGCTGTTTTCAGGCGCGCGCAAGCCATTTTGATCGGAATTCCGCAAAGAGCGCTTCGACAAAATTTGATGCAGGGGAGCGGACACAGCAGCACGAAGGCGTGGGTAGCAGTGGCAATGCTGAAAATTTAATCCAAAATTTGGAGGCCTTTGCGAAAAATCATCGAGTGGTGGTCGGACAGTTCCAACGCAAGGTGCCGACGAGCGTTTGGATGCAGTTAGTTATTGGAAAGGCGCATTGGGAAAAGAAAATTGGTTCTTCTCAGGACCATCATTTTATAGAAAGAAAGAGTTAATTGCGAAAATGGACTGCTTCGGTGGCACCCACTTAATCAAACGGCTCTTATCAGGGGCACCAATGAGGAAAAAAGAGCTTATACTGAGATTTTAGGAAAAGTGAAATATCAATGTTAATATAGACACAAACTATGATGAGAAATACCACCCATTTCGTATGGCTACGTAGTCCTACGTCACTTTTGCGTACAACCCGATTGGGCTGCACCTTTGAGTTTTTTTTCATTGAGGCAAATTTGCAATCAGACACATGAAATTAACACTCAGGGAGTAGGATTGACTGGGCTACGAAATGGTGCGTTGACATCTGGGAAGGGGCACCTAACATAGCTCTGGTCCTCACAAGTTCCAATACTCACGCTTCCACGGGTCTTCCGATGACAATTGACCGCCAGCTAAGGGTTGCGTACTTAGCTGGTAGTGTAGCCTGGGCACTATTGTCCTTCTGACATCAGCTAGAGTGAGAGGGTGTGTCCTGTGGGGCCTCCCTAGGATGTGGTGGGGTTTGACAGTGGGCTCTATTGAGCTTCTATGAAAAGCTGCATGTGTCCCCAAGCAGGCCCTATCAAAGCGATCGTGTGCCGCTCAAAGCGCACTAGCCTAGTCCTGGTGTTGGGTGGGACTTTAAACAAATTTGACTCGATTGATCGAGCGTCTGTTCACCAAGGAGATACGGCTCCAACAGCGTCTGTTCTGGCATCCAGCGGCTGAGTATGAAATGCTATTCCCCGGAAGCTATACCTAAGATGGAAGCTATACCGGTGGATAGGGAACCTTGGGCCAACAACCTACTGTTCCCGAAACATCAATTTGCTCGAGAATCCGATAAAGAAAGAATACGTACTGATTTTACGGCGACTCTTAGCGCGAAACAACGGACATGAATAGGAACATGGAACGTTTTAACCCTAGCCCAGCAGGGTAAATTGGCACAACTTGCCAATGAGGCACGCCGCATGAAGCTTGAGATCCTGGGACTGAGTGAAGTCCGGCAGGCAGCGTGGAAGACCAATGGACCGCCATCAAGAATGCCTTCATCGCCACCAGCGAGAACAATCTGGACGAACTGCGCACCAAGAGAAAACAATGGATCACCGATGAGACCTGGAGGAAGATAGAGGAGCGAAGAGAAGCCAAAGCCGCGATAGAGCGATCAAAAACCAGAGGAGCCAAAGTATTAGCCCGTCAACGATACGCGGCTCTTGAGAAGGAAGTAAAACGCTCATGTCGACGGGACAAGCGAGCGTGGGCAGACTCTCTGGCCGACGGAGGAGAGAGAGAGCCGCCGTAACCGGGGACATCCGCCTCTTCTACGATATCTCACGACGCTTAAGCGGGGCGAAGATGAATGCAACGATGCCTGTGAAAGACGCGAATGATCAGTTATTGACCGACCCAACTGACCAGCTGAAACGCTGTTCGAGCACTTCGAACAACTTTTTCAAGGGCCAGCCAGGCCATCACCACCTCGGCATGATCTGCCTAGGATCCGACGTATAACACGCGTCAATACCGAAGCTCCATCACTGCTAGAGATTCAAACAGCCATCCAAAGCATGAAATCGAATAAAGCACCAGGGGTCGATCGCATATCAGCCGAGATGCTCAAAGCTGACCCCATGACATCCGCTCAACTACTGCATCGTTTATTTCGTAATATCTGCGACACCGCAACATTCCCGGTCGACTGGATGCAAGGTATCTTAGTGAAGGTGCCCAAAAAGGGTGCAAAATTATCCTAGCCTGGATTCAGGAGAAGATCGATGCGACTCTCCGGCGGCCGCAAGCCGGATTCCGTGCCGGAAGATCCTGTGTGGACCATATTGTCACGCTCCGCATCATTCTGGAGCAGGTCAACGAATTCCAAGAGTCCCTTTACTTGGTATTCATTGACTACGAAAAAGCTTTCGACCGTCTCAATCACGAGAATATGTGGGGCGCTCTGAGACGCAAGGGGGTTCCTGAGAAAATCATCAGCCTCATCGAAGCACAGTACGAGGCCTTTTCGTGTAGAGTGCTGCACAATGGGGTCCTGTCCGACCCTATCCGGGTCGTAGCTGGTGTGAGGCAAGGATGTATTCTATCACCGTTACTGTTCCTCATCGTAATCGACGAGATTCTGGTAGATGCGATTGACAGTGAACCAAATCGCGCGCTGTTATGGCAGCCAATAACCATGGAGCACCTAAACGACTTCGAATTGGCTGATGACCTTGCACTCCTCGCGCAACGGCACTCTGATATGCAGAGTAAGCTCAACGACCTTGTCGAGCGCTCCTCTTCGGTCATCAACGTCAACAAAACCAAATCTTTGGATGTAAACACGGTGACTCCTTCCAGTTTCACAGTAGCCGGGCAACCAGTGGAGAATGTTGAAAGCTTCCAATATCTTGGTAGCCAAATGGCGTCAGACGGCGGTACCAAGATCGACATAGGCGCACGGATCAAAAAATCAAGGGCTGCCTTTGCGAGTTTAAGAAATATCTGGAAAAACAGGCAGATAAGTGAACGCACCAAAATACGAATTTTCGACTCTAACGTGAAATCTGTGCTGTTATACGATAGCGAAACATGGTGTCTATCAGTGTAGAACACTCAACGGCTGCAGGTGTTTATTAACAGATGCCTGCGGTAGTCTCAAAACTGGATCTCAAACAACGACCTCCATCGTCGTTGTCACCAGAGGCCGATAGCAACAGAAATTCGGGATCGGAAGTGGGGCTGGGTCGGCCACACTCTACGTAGGGGCGGAAACGAAATCTGTAAACAAGCATTAGACTGGAACCCAGCGGAACATCACAGCAGAGGCTGACCCAGAGGCTTAAGGCGGCGAAGCTTAATAAAGAAATAAAAGAAGTTGACCGAAATCTAACCTGGCAACAGGTTAAAGCGATAGCCGAGCCCGGGCAACGCTCAGGATGGAGATCTTTCGAGTGGGATCCATAAGTAAGTAAAGTAAGTAAACAAAATCAGTCAGTCACTGCCAAAGTTATTTTTATTTTTTTTATTTTGGCGATTTTAAAACATCATTACAGGGCCGTTCCCCACTTCCCTTTAATGAAACATTCTGAAAATTTTCAAAATGTCTTCTTTTACATATATGAACATTCAAATCGGATAACATCGATACAAGAGGGGGTCGCGCCTCTCTCGAACTGACTCTTAAGCCCCAAACGCAATACAAAGGAACGGCGACGGAAACGGAAAATTTGACAGTTAGCCCATATATTTTCTGTCAAATTTGCCGTTTCCGTCGCCGTTCCGTTATATTGCGTTTGGGGCTTTAAGCGCAATCATCATTTTATTGAAGTAGTATTTTTTAACTCAAATTTTGAGCAGTCCCGTTTTTTTTGAAAATAAGTCGGATACAACTCAATTTTGAGTACTTTATTTTTTGCGTGCATTCTCGTTAGCTCAACTTTGTATTCAAGCCTTTGCGTTGACAGGTTGGTTACAGTTCGCCAAAATGTATGCAACCAAAGTACCTATCTTCCTTATCTTTCTATTTCATCCCCTCACCCGTTTACATTCGTTAAGTTCGGATGGTTGGTGCAAAGTTTCCATCATGAAATCAGAGATGTCAGCAGCGTGCAGAACAGTGGGATAAAGCTCCACAGAATGTACGATGAAGAAACTTTGGAAAGTTTAATTAGTTCACCAGATTGCTGTCTTCATATTTGCTTGAAAAATGAATTATGAGGATGAGAGTGATAAAAGCAAGGGCCCCGTACCGATGATAAAGGGCCATCATTTCATATACAGTAAATGTTCATAAGGTGATTACCTATGTACAATCAAGCCATGTGGTGAATTAGATGAAAATTGAACAGAAATGTTGAATAATATTAATTCGTTTGAAGGTTCTTTGTGCAACTGCAACTGGTCTGGTATTACCAGAGTTGCAACATTGTCTCTTTGGTGGAATATAATTTTATCAAAATCAGTATCTCTGAAAAATTCACCACGCGAAAGTGTATCCAGCACTTCGCGTGCGGGCATGGTGCCTTGTGGGTAAATTTGTATTTACACCCACCTGAGAAGTTTGATATAAGGCTTGGGTTTGACAATGACAAAACAAACAGTCAGTTGTGCTTTGACATTTGTTTTCATTGAGTTTTGAGAAAAAAGTTTTCAAAGAAACGTTCGAAATGGTGAATTCATGCTGCATATTGAGTTGTAATGCTAAACAGTCGGACCTAGGAGTTTCTTTCCTACAGGGAAAACAGATCTTCAAATTAGAAAAAGGAAAAGGAAAGGATCATAGCAATCGGCAGAATCGACATAGCAATCGGCAGAATCGACATAGATTATGACTATGGTAAAATTTGTAGTCAGCACTTCGGCACAGGTATTTCTAATATATGTTAAATAGAAAAAATAATGCTGAAACTTTGTACTTGTAAGGCAAACTAGCGAAATTCAACGAAAATTGCAAAGCGAATTGGATTCCTACGTTGTTGTTGGATACAAACGAGCAAACAGAAAGTCAGCAATCTCAAACTGGGATGGATTCAAATAACAACGAATTGCTATCGGAAGGTAACATTACTCATTCAATGTTGAAATTATTTAGCTTATTTCTGGATTATTACAGTCGACGACAAATCCGAAATGACATTTTTTTTTAAACGAAGTGCCTCCAAATTTAGCTACTGAGAAGCTCAATGAACCAGAGGAATTCAATGTTGTATTCGAAAATAACGATGTTTTTGAAGAAATGACGAACGCGTACGATACATTGGAAGGAGGACTGGAAGCTGATTATTTGGAAGAACGTGTTACAATGAATCGCCTACCGATGATTACTGGGATGACATGATAGAATAATGGCGGGCAGATGAATTTGGTTACTGCGTAGATGCTCCCGAATTTGAACATCAGGAGCCCGAGAATAACATCACGCCAAACAATTCGGGATACAGCCCAATTGGAGCAGTTGACCATCCGGATTTAGTAGAAAATGACCAGCTTCTGCAAACTAAAGATGCAGAAATAAGACATAAAGTCCAGACTAAATGTTTACGGAACGCCGTTTGAATTGAAATATTTCGAAGGAGATGACAGTAAGACACGTCACTTTACTGGACTATCAAATTTTGGGATATTTAAAATAGTCTACGAGTACGTCCAAGGCGGAATTTTGATAGTTTCGCCAGTTCTAACGAAGGAACAAGTATTTATAATGGTCCTGATGCGGCTTCGCCTAAACCTCTGCTTAAAAACTTTAGGCTGCCTTTTTAAAATTGCAACCTCAACAGTGACGAAATATTTCTATTCTGGGTTGTATTCGTTATACCAGCAGCTCAAGGGTCTGATAAAATGGCCAGAGAATAAACTTGTAAAAAACCACATAGCAATGAAATTTAAGAGAGCTTTTCCCAATGGTATCACTGCGATAATTGATTGCTTCGAAATTTTTGCTAAAAAATCAGATACAAAAGATGCCACCGTGAAGATGTACTCGAATTAAGCATCATTATACGTAATCAGACCGCATCGTGCTTTCGTGCTGTGCGGTTCTTTCTCTCTTTGCGGAAGGAAGTTTTTAATACTACCCGAAGCTATTTTAATTTCAACGGTGCTTCTTAGCGCTATTTGTACCCACTGATCCCGTTACGATCTTTGCAAGGACCCGTGCCTTCGTTTTACGTTGGACCCGTTTGCGGAAGTAAAATTCCGACAAGCGGTGGTAATCCTGCAGGGACACCGTTCTGGGAAAAAACCTCTTAGAAGGTCACGTCTCCACGCTCAGCAATGAGTATTAACAAAAACAAGAGGAAGGGGGAGTCTCTGAATTCTCCACTTCCTTCAAAGAAACAAGGTTTCAAGACCGTCCTGCCCAAGCGTGGAAAAAATAGAAGGAAGCTGGAGACTTCTGATATTCCTTCTAAATCTAATGTTGACATTGTTTCTTCTCCTATCGAACTGAGCAATCAGTTCGATTTGATTAATGATGAAATTGAGCAAATCGAATCTACCTTTAGCCCAGGTGATTCGATTCATGAGAAGAAACAAAGGATTCCGCCAATTGTGGTATCTGTTGCCGAGTTTTCTGGCTTTCGGAATGAAATCTTGAGTAACCTTCAGGGGATCAAGGTTTCATTTCAGATTGCTAGGAATGGTGACTGCCGCGTTTTGCCGGGACGATCGCAAACGTCTTCTTCAGTATTTAACTGAGAAACACATACGATGACAAAACTGAGCGATTGTTCAAAGTCGTCTTGAAAGGTCTCCCCAGTGATGACAAATCACTGGATGAGATTAAAATTGAAATTTCTCAATTACTTGGATTTTCACCAGTCCAAGTAATTAAGATGAAAAAGAAATCCCACTCTGGTACTTCCCAGAGGGGCATTTCTCAAGAATTTTATTTAGTTCATTTTAACAAAAGTGAACTAAATAATATGAAAAGTTTGGAAAAGGCCTGTATTATGTCTCATGTCAGTGTTACATGGGAACATTTCCGCAGGCCTGGGGGAAATTTCAAAAACCCCACCCAGTGCCGTAAGTGCCAAAAGTGGGGTCATGGAACCAAACATTGTCACATGGATGCTAAATGCATGATTTGTGGTGAAACCTCTCACGCCAAGGACGCATGTCCTGTGAGAGAAGATTCCAATAAATTTAAATGTGCAAATTGTGGGGGCAATCATAAATCCAATTTCTGGGAATGCCCTTCACGCAAAAAAGTTTTGAATTCCCGTGCAAAATTGATGACGGGAAATTCCAATCGGATACCAGATTCGACGGGTAGAAATTTTTCAAACGCTCAAACTTCGAAACCAGTTACCGGTCGAGCAATTCATACCCACCACAATTCACAAACAAATTTTGCCGCTCGTCAACGGGTAGCAAGCACTTCAGTAAATTCCAATTTTTCGAATATATATGCAAACATCGCTGCTGGTAGACAAAATTTCTCTTTTCAAAATAAAGTTTATACCCATGTCCCAACGGAAAATAATGGTCATGTTGCCGACTCAGGTAGCATGACTGCTTCCGATTTTGATTTTTTAACTGAACAATTGCATCACATGATGGATGCAATGTTCAAAGCAAATACCATTCCTGAAGCTGTTCAGGTTGGTATAAAGTACACACACACACAAAATTGTTATCGGACTCCGTTTCAATGGATCCAAATAATTGTGTGAAAATTCTAAATTGGAATGCCCGCTCTCTAAAGGGTAAAGGAGATGAATTATTCAACTTCCTAACAGTTCATAATGTGCATATTGCCATTATAACAGAAACTTATTTAAAATCAGTACTCTCCATTAAAAGAGATCCAAATTATTTTATCTACAGAAATGATCGTCTTGACAGCGCCTGTGGTGGGGTCGCCATTGTCATTAATAGACGTATCAAACATAAATTATTTTCTTCGTTCGAAACCAAAGTTTTTGAAACCTTGGGAGTTTCTGTTGAAACAAATTTTGGACAATTTTTCTTCATTGCAGCCTACTTGCCTTTTCAATGCAATGGGCAGTAAAAGAATTTGTTGAAAGCTGATCTTCAAATTCTGACTCGCAACAAATCAAAATTCTTTCTAATTGGTGACTTCAATGCCAAACACCGTTCATGGAATAATGCTCAAAGCAATTCCAATGGTAAAATTTTATTTGAAGATTGTTCTGAGGGATATTATACTATTCAATATCCCAATGGACCAACTTGTTTTTCTTCCAGTCGAAATCCTTCTACAATTGATTTAGTTTTAACGGATTCAAGTCAGCTGTGTGGCCAATTGGTAACTCATGCTGACTTTGACTCTGAGCAGCTTCCTGTGACGTTTGAAATTTCACAGGAGGCCATTAACAATCCAGTCAGCTCTACTTTTAATTATCATAGAGCTTATTGGGATTTATATAAAAACTTATTATATCGATAGGAATTTTTGATGTTGATATTCCTCTCGATACCAAAAGTGATATTGATAATGCTCTTGTATCTTTGACAAATTTAATTGTCGAAGCCAGAGGCATTACAATTCCGAAATGTGAAGTTAAATTCAACTCCATTATTATTGACGACGATCTTCAGCTACTGATCCGTCTTAAAATGTGAGAAGAAGGCAATACTAAAGAACTCGCGATCCCGCGTTGAAAGTTATTTGGCGAGATTTGTAAAATGAAATTAAAAACGTTTCGCTATTCTGAGAAATACCAACTTTGAGAATAATGTCTCGAAGTTGGATCCCAGTTCGAAACCCTTTGAAAAATTAATAAAATTCTTAAATACCTCAAAAGCCAATCCCAGCGCTGAAAGAGGGAAATAAAATTTCATTAACAAATGGCGAAAAGGCTCAAAAACTTGCTCTGCAGTTCGAAAGTGCCCATAATTTTGGTCTAGGTCTCACTAGTCCAATTGAGGATCAGGTTACACGGAGCTTCGAAGACATTCTCAATCAAGAGAATTTTTTTGACCCTTCGTTGGGAACTAATTTGGATGAAGTGAGATCTATTACTAGAAAATTTAAAAATTTGAAAGCCCCGGGTGATGATGGTACTACATACATACTTATCAAAAAACTTCTTGAGAGCTCTTTATCCTTTTTGGTTAATTTATTTAACAAATGTTTTCAATTGGCATACTTCCCAGATAAATGGAAAAACGCCAAAGTTGTTCCAATTTTGAAGCCGGACAAAAATCCAGCTGAAGCTTCTAGTTATTCCTCAATTAGTTTGCTTTCTTCAATAAGCAAACTGTTCGAAAAGATTATTTTAAATAGAAATTTGGTTCACTAATGACAATTCTATTTTTGCTGATGAGCAATTTGGTTTTTGCCATGGGTATTCAACCACTCATCAGTTATTAAGAGTTACGAATTTAATTCGGCTCAACAAATCTGAAGGATATTCGACTGAAAGCATTTGACAGTGTTTGGCATGAAGGTTTGATTGTAAAATTGATGAATTTTAATTTTCCTCTGTACATCATTAAACTGATCCAAAATTATTTATCTGATCGCTCACTGCAGGTAAACTATCAGAATTCTAAATCTGATAGATTACCTGTAAAGGCTGGTGTCCCCAAGGCAGCATACTGGGGCCCATATTGTATAACATTTTACTTGACTTACCTGATTTACCACCAGGGTGTCAAAAATCTTTGTTTGCAGATGACACAGGTCTCTCAGCCAAAGGGCGAAGCCTTCGTGTCATTTGTAGTAGATTGCAAAAAAGTTTGGATATTTTCTCCACTTACTTGCAAAAATGGAAAATTTCCCCGAATGCTTCCAAAACTCAGCTTATAATTTTCTCACATAAGCCGAGAGCTTCTTATTTGAAACCTTCTAGCAGACATATTGTCACTATGAATGGGGTTCCAATTAATTGGTCTAGCGAAGCCAAATATTTAGGACTTCAGCTAGATCAAAAATTAACTTTTAAAAATCACATTGAAGGCCTTCAAGCCAAATGTAACAAATATATTAAGTGTCTATATCCACTTATAAACAGAAAATCAAAACTTTGTCTTAAGAACAAACTTTCGATTTACAAACAAATTTTTAGGCCAGCCATGTTGTATGCTGTGCCAATATGGACTAGTTGCTGCAATACCAGAAAGAAGGCACTCCAGAGGATTCAAAATAAATTTTTGAAAATGATTCTGAAGTTGCCTCCGTGGTATAGTACCAATGAACTTCATAGAATTTCTAATATTGAGACATTGCAACAAATGTCCAACAAAATAATTTCCAATTTTAGACAAAAATCGTTGCAATCTTCTATTGCAACGATTAACTCCTTGTACACTTAGTATAAATTAGGTTAAGTTTAGTTTAAGTAAAAAACAATGTAATTCCTACATGGTTCAATTCAACCAGAGGAAAAAAATTCTAACTGCCAGAGGCAATTGAAATGTATTAATAATAACTAAAAATATGACATAGCAAATAAGGATGATAGTGTTAAGAAAACACGGAACACCTAGTGTAAGAGATGAATGCATGTATTAGATAATTAGCAAATGAAATTAGTTAAAAAAATCAGAAGGGTTATGTACAAGACACAACCGCCCAACGTAAACTACGTAAGGCAGTTTTGTTCATTGAAGATTGTAGTGCCATCATGCATGAATATTTTTAGAAAATTCATTTGATTACCTATGTCACTAGTTTCGAACAAAACTAGCGTATCTTAAGATATGAAAATTGTTGGATACGACAATTGTTTAAAAAATTTACTATGAAAACCCAAATTTATTCCTCAGTGGTAATGGTGCCTTTCTTGGATCCGAATTGCCTACATTTGGGTTTTGAAGCATTTGATGAAATATTTCAATAGAAGAAGCCCTAGGGGAGCATCCTCTTTTCCGTTTGCAACATTTATTATTTAGAAACATTCCAATTATAGGCATATCTTGTTTTTCGTGCATCACTAGATAGCATAAAATGTCAATCATCTACCAAAACCCAATTAATTTGGTTGTGATGCGCGCGAGTAGTAAACGTTGCGGACGGGAAAAGAGGGTGTGTGTGTTATTACAATCTAACTCCCACTGTCTGGCAGTGTCACCAGTGTTGGTAAAATATCAAAATCTCAAATCTCATCGGCGATTCAAACCATGCGTGAGTAAAATACCTTCAGAATCATGGATCAGAGATTTGCTCATGATGCGAATCGCAATTTGCATCGTTGCATGATTTTTTTTTTCGTTTTTCGTCTAAAACAATGGCTAATAATTGCATATATAAACAAAACATACGCCTCGATTGCGTTTTAACGCCTTTTAGAACGAAATCGTTTTTCGGTGAGTAAGCGAAGCGATGCGATTCTGGCCGAGAAACTCAAGCGCGATGCTCCCCCTATAGAACCGCAGGCGAGTTAGCTCGTGCATGAAACCTCGATGATTCAGATTTAAGTATGATATTCTACCAACACTGAGTGTCACTATGGATAAAATATTCGTGCAACTATTTCATTAATATCATTGCAAAAAATCAGGGAGCAAGAAGGTGATAGCTCTATTGTAACTCATAGCCCATTTCAAGAACGTATGCGTTCCGAAGCTTTTGTGGTGTACAATAAGTACCGCATAATTGCACCCAAGTATTATAAAAATATCTTAAGTGCATTCACACTTCCTGAATCAAAGTTAATTCCTTCTGATTCAGGCGCGCATTGAATTGGACAAAATATTCTTAGGGCGATATAAATATTTTAAAAAAATAGGTCTCCCCCCCACCTTCGGATTGTTTTGCTCAAAAATAACAATTTGAAGGGCAACAAAAAAAAATCAGGTAAATTTTTAGAATTTTCAAAACATCCTTTAACAGTTTTTTTTTTAAATTTACATTTTAATATTTATTTTTTACTAGCAGACCCGACGTCGTCTAATTTATTCTCTGATTAGTTCTCGAGTAATGCAGAAATTTTTGGTTCATTTGTATGGGAGCTCCACTTTCCAGAAGGGGGGCGTTGCAAACCATCATAGAAAGATTTCTTCCCTTCCAAAACCTCCACTCACCAGATTTGGTTCCATTTGCTTGATCTCGAGTTATTATGAAATTGGTGTTTCATTTGTATAGGAGCCAGGTTTCAAAGAGGAGAGGGATCTCGAATCATCTTAAGAACCTTTCCCGGCCCCAAAAACCTTTACATTCAAATTTTCACGCCACTCGATTAAGTAGAAGAAGAAGAAGGTTACCCCCTCCCCCTTGACTTTGAGGAGACCAAAAAATGCTCAACATTTTTCCCAAGTCGTTTTTATAAATAGTCGTTCTTATAATATAAACATGTTTGTGCAATTACATTGCGATGATTTCTCGCTTAACTTTTCAAAAGGTCCTGAGTAACATTTTTTTCATGATTTAATTTGAGTATTGCAATCAACAGATTAACATGAAATACGTTGATTGAATTATTCAGATTAAATCATGAAAAAAATGTTACTTAGGACCTTTTGAAAAGTTAAGCGAGATTTCATTACAAGCAATGGCATTGATAACAATTCTAGACCAACATTTGAAAAGGGCGTAACAGCCAAAATTTATTCCTTTTGATTCTTCGTCTACATATATAACTGTATACACGGGTAAAATTCCATTCCCGAAAATGATAAAACTGACTCATGATTTCATGATTATAGCACATTTTCATGTTATGAAAATACACCATGATTTTGGATCATGAATTCATGATTCATTTTATGATTTGTGCAACCATAACGCGTTGATGCGTTACGATTTGTACTATCGACGTTTTTGGGCTCATGAAATCATGAGTCATCAAATCTGAAATCATGAGTCTTTTAACCTGAAATCAGTGAATCTAACTGATGAAAATGGGAGCTTTTTTATGAAGGCGGGATAAATTTGCCCATATCAAATCCGATATTCAATTTATGAATTTAAATGGAAGCCTTTTTTGACAAGAAAGGCCATCAATGATTCAATTTTTTTATGTTCCCAGTCCAAACTAAATCAGAGACATTCATTCGTTCAACGCGTATACCTAATAAGATTATACAGCTAGAGTTCAGTATTTTCCAACCGTCTTTTGCTGTTGTTTAAGCTTTCTTTGATCTAAATGTCTTTTTAATAAGATGAAAAATGAAATGATACCAAATTCGCATTATGCAGAGATAGCATGGAAAATGAGCGTTTTCCAGGGTTGACACTTCTGACTGACAATTTTAGTAGCTCGTACATATTACTTAGTGTCGATAATTGTAGATAAAACAAGATTCTCCAGGAAAGATGGAATCCAGTTAAGCATTTTAAATTTTTTTTTTTTCCAACCACCGACAACTGGAAGTACGAATTGCGGGTCTCTTGGTTCGACGCAAACGCCTTTCTCGGTATTCCGTTTTCTTCTGCAATAGCAAGTTTAATACTGGTTACTAAAATATTATCATTCCTATACATTTAAAAAATAATTGTATTACTTACAAATCAATTTTTTTGGAAAACTCTTTTTTGCACGTAATGGACGACTAAACATTATAATTATGATCTGACAGATACACGTAACGCTTGTCGCAAACATGATTCACGGTTATGGCTGCGGTTATTGTGACTCATGATTTTAGACAATTTGATCATGAAATCATGCGTCATAATCATGATTTCATGAAATAAGAAGGATCATGAATTCATGATTTTCAAATCATGAATGCGGTAAGGGATTTGTTTCCGTGTAGAGTCCCTCGCTGGCACTCGGACGATGATCAGCCGCCCCTAACATGGAGAACAGACGCTGTTGTGAGCCGATCCTGACATGGAGAACAGACGCTCAATAAGATTTGCACCTCCGGAGAGGAGCAAACCCCCCCTTCCCTGTCAGCATACGACCATAGTTCCCACCGGGGTTGTTTACCCGATCTTCCCTAAGGTTGCTCGTATCCCGTCCAGCACCGCGGGGAGGTAGGGATAGGAGTTGCTGGGTAAGAGGCTAAGGACCGCGAGATGGGGTCTATTTTATTATATTATAGGTGTTTCTTAGCTAGGTTGAATAAAGTTAGTCTTTTGATAGTGGTCAAATGGTGTAGAACCTTTTTTTTTTAAACAACTGTTACGATTTTCAATCACGCGGCTTAGCTCACAACGCATTCGATTACGTAGAGCACACGGCTATCCCCGCAAATCTCCTTCGCTATTGTTAAACCCTGCTGCATCTGGTGCATCGGCGTCGTCGTTGTCGCTCCGAATTTTGGCATGTAGCAGCGCACTATCCTGTGTGACCTGCCTTTGTCGCACCTGGCGATCTCAAACGAGCCGATTGTACGCTGCAAGTCGTCGCGGCTATGTTGATGTCGCACTACACTCTGCCGACCCCGATACCCGATTTATTGTCGTCCGTGGATACCATGCAGCTCCACACATGCACCACCTCGGCCGAGGTAACTGAAATCGCCGTGCGATGCTGGCTTGACGAGCGTACAATAGCGATGCACCGTCAAAGGCAAGGCTGTGAACAAAAGGCCTTCTATTGAAGGGCCATCGAGCGCAATTAGCTACTGTACTCGGTACTTGGTCGTGAGCTTACCTATTGAAGGCCTTCTGTGTCTTTGGCTGCCAATGAGTGCCAATCGTGTGAACCGTATATTGTGGAATCTGTGTTGGATGTGTTGGCATCTGCGTTTGCCACCCTTAGCAGTGTCCGAATATGGAGGACTTGATCGTGTCAGCGCTTTAACAATCGAGCCAGATAATCGCTCGGGACATGCAACCGAGCCTGAAAGCATGTAATATTGGAGCTAGGCATGATGCATCAAAAGGCATTGATATGCACTTTACCTTTTATGGTTGGCTTCTCGGACCGATTGACTGCACGTGGTTGTAGTTTGAAGCACTTTCCTCTGTTTTTCGAAAACGTTATGCTGGTGATGGTTTTAGAGGGATCTCAATATGCAACCTGTGCCACCTTTTAGGATTGCATGCACTATTCAATCTTGATACTTTACACTTGGTTGATTAAATCACTCTGATGTGGCTATTGTGCGAGATGTTCTATCTTGCTTCGAGCCATTAGTTTATGTGTTTTTGTGCGCTATTATTGAAGGGGTCAACTTACGGTGTGCGAAAGAGATTAGAGGCGATATCGTACGACGACTGTCTGCGTTTATTGATCAAGTGTCCACCTCGGAAATTTCTACTGTGTACATTTTGTCGGCAATATCTTCAAAATTGTAAATGCCCCACAACCTCCTGTTCAACTCAAATCTTTTAACTCGCAACGCTGAATTAACACTAATACGGTTGGTTAAAATTTATGCATTTACCCCTGAGCTTAAGACAGTACCTCAGGCAATTTCATCAAATTCTCACCTCCGTTGGTTCTATCCGATGTTAGACTCAGGAAGGATTTTGAGGATCGGCAGACGAATAGATCGATCATCACAACCGTTTGAATCGCGTCATCAAATTCTGTTGCCTGGTCCACATCCATTCACGATGCAACTTCTTCGGAGTCAACACGAAACCATTTTTCACGAAGCTCCCCAGCTACTACATACACACCAAAATTATCCGGTTAAGATTTTGGATCTTGGGAGGATGAAGTGCTATTCGACGCTTAGTTCATAGTTGTGTTAGGGGAACTGTACCGGTGTTTGGCCAATTTTGCGAATAACTCCAAAAATAAACCAATTCGCAAGGGTTTTATTAGTTCCAACAAGAGATATATCCCTTACCCTTCAACGCTGCTTTCAACTGATCGATTATTTTGAAAAAATATGTATTTTTCAGGGTTGGCCAAATTAGGCACTAAGTTGGCCAAAACCGGTGCACTTCCCCTATATGTTTTCGAGCAAAACCGAAAGTTTTTTAGCAGTTTATGGCCGAACTCCCTTCGCAACGAGCTACTGCTTCACGACCATTCGCCATTGTTGGAGTTGATTTCTGGGGACCGATTTATCTGAAACCTCGGCACCGTAGAGACGCACCCCAAAGGTCTATGTTTCGGTATTTTTCGGTATTGTTTCTGTACAAAAGATGTACATTTTGAACTAGTGGTAGACCTCAGTACGGAAAAGATTTTGCAAGACTTCCGTCGCTTTGTATCGCGCCGAGGCCTTTGCGCCGAAGTATATTCCAACTGATATGACGAGGACGCATCCCTAGTAACATTTTGGTTTTATGCTGGTTTTATAACATTCTTGAAGAGTAAATTATGGTCTTCAAGAGCGTTATAAAACTTAAAATGTTACTTGGGATTCTACGTGCAGCTGCACAAGCCACGACATCAAAATGAACATATAAATATATAATATTTGAACGCTCAGGTTGGCCAAGAGAAGGAGATTAGATAGACTATTGGAAAGTACAGCATCGAAAATGGCCAACGGCTAATTGATTTCGACGCCTCCAAGAGTATGGCCATTCGCATCACCTACTTCCAACAAAGCCCTTCGTATCGGTACACCTGAAGATCACGACTGAAGACAGAATTACAAATCGACTACGTTCTTATTGGTGGATGGCACTTCTCCGTCATTATCGACGTCATATACATCGGACATATCGTGAGCTCACATCGACTCTGATCAGTACTGGAAAGGCTGTGATCGTCATAATACAGAGAGCAAAGCGCCTTTTTTCTATTTCAGGTGGCCAAATTAAAGAATCGTGGGTTCTTCGATCAATTTCGCATGAAAAGCAGCCATGAAAGGGTGTTGTGCTTTATTTTAAAATTAAAATTTCTAAATTATTTTATTAGATATATGCGAAGGCCGAAGAATAGTGACTAGTCGATAAATTAATCATATTCCTTTAACTGACCGAGTTGAAAGTCATAATCAACAGGAAGGATGCAGCGTGGCCAGTCGCGCTGCAGCAAGGGACCTGGCAGAACGTGAGAAACGGAAACGGCAGACCAGCTGCTTTCCGGAGAAGAAACGCCCCCTGGAAGCAGTGGTGTGCGAGGCATTCTTTCAGCAGTTCAAGGTATTCCGCAATGATTTCGTGCCACGAGCCAAGATGTGCAGGGTAGCATCTAGATTGGCGGACTTCAAGATTGCACTGAGAGTACAGGCAGTGAAGGTCAAGGTAGTGAAGGAGACGACTACGTCAGTTCAGGGGATGATGGAAACCTAGCCTCACCTTGAGAGAAGTTTAAGATGCTATCCAATATCTCAAGAACAATAAAAGTGATTGGTGAGGGAAGTGCCCGGACTTATCAAGATGAGCCCGGAAAAAGCTGAATCAAGTGTATTGGAAGGAATATGGGGTGATATGCCTAATCTATAAGAAAGAAGATAAAGTTGGAGTGCAAGATTACTTTCCCAAAGCGATTGCCATCCTAAATGCCTTCCACAAAAAGATCTCACAACTTCGCACCAAATGTGTCATGTGGAAAACGCTCATAAGACTGGTAGTGTCTACGGACATAAAACTTGGACCATGCTCTCGAGGGAGGACGTGTACAAGCACTTGGAGTATTCCAGAGACGGGTGCTTGGGACCATCTTCGGCAGTGTGCAAGAAGACGGTATGTGCGGC
>NW_026943743.1:0-6000 GCF_024139115.2 Armigeres subalbatus
TGTCACATGAATATCTCAGCCGTCTGTAAACCAATTTGCATGATTTTATCTTTAAACGAAAGCTATGACTTTGCCATTGAACCCATTGTATTTTGTTTTTGCAATTAGACATTGGGTTTCGGAGATATCTCTGAAATACGAACATAAAGCATTAGACGTATCAACTTCACACATTGGTAAAATATGTCCCATCAAGATCTCAGTCGTCCTTGGACCGATTTGTGCGATTTTATCTTTAAACGAAAGCTATGTTTTTGTCATTGGACCCATTATTTTTTTCTGCAATCGGAAATTCGGTTTCAGAGATATCTGTGAAATACGAATATGAGACATATTTTCAGACTACTAATGAAGAATTGTCACACCAATATCTCAGCCGTCTATGACCCGATTTGAACTCTTTTGGGATTAAACAGAAGCTGTAATATTGCCATTTAAGGCGGCAAATCAAATTTGCAGTCTTTTTGTATTTTTTAAAAATTGTTAAATTTCCAGAAATATCCCTTTTTACCCTTCTTACATCCTAAGAAGGGTATAAAGATCGCTTGAAAAACCGACTTTTTATCTGAGGCTTGGAGACCCAAGTCGTATATACCAATCAACTCAGCTCGACGAACTGAGCACATGTATGTATGTGTGTGTGTGTGTGTGTGTGTGTGCGTGTGTGCGTGTGTGCGTATGTGTGTGCGTTACAAAAATCTCACATCAAGATCTCAGCCGTCCGTGGACCGATTTGCACGATTTTAACACTAAACGAAAGCTATGACTTTGTCATTGTACGAGTTCAATTTTTTTTGCAATCGGACATTTGGTTCCAGAGATATGTGAGAAATACGAACATGAAGTGTATTTTCAGAAAACTAACAAAATACTGTCACATGAATATCTCAGCCGTCTGTAAACCAATTTGCATGATTTTATCTTTAAACGAAAGCTTTGACTTTGGCCATTGAACCCATTGTATTTTGTTTTCGCAATTAGACATTGGGTTCCGGAGATATCTCTGAAATACGAACATAAAGCATTAGACGTATCAACTTCACACATTGGTAAAATATGTCCCATCAAGATCTCAGTCGTCCTTGGACCGATTTGTGCGATTTTATCTTTAAACGAAAGCTATGTTTTTGTCATTGGACTCATTAATTTTTTTCTGCAATCGGAAATTCGGTTTCAGAGATATCTGTGAAATACGAATATGAGACATATTTTCAGACTACTAATGAAAAATTGTCACACCAATATCTCAGCCGTCTATGACCCGATTTGAACTCTTATTGCTTAAACAGAAGCTGTAATATTGCCATTTAAGGCGGCAAATCAAATCTGCAGTCTTTTTGTATTTTTTTTAAATTGTTAAATTTACAGAAATATCCCTTTTTTATTTTTTTTATTTTGAAATCGATAAAAGCATGATAATATCAGTTATTTTATATGCCAATTGAAGTCATGTATAGAAATTGTATTGTGCATGATAAGTACACAACCATTCAAAAGTGTAAGAAGGTTGCGTTCACTGTAGGTGGATTTCAAGTGAACTACGGATCACCCAGTACTCTTAGCAAAATCTATTAGTGCTGTACACCAATTACGTAAGCATTTTTTCTTAGAGTTTTCAACCCCTCCTCCGCCCATGTATTTTTCCCATAAAATAATTTTTATGTATATGGAGCGTAAGCCAGTGGCTAGTAATGGGTGTACGATCCCTACAGAGAGTTCAGTGTAAACGGAAATCAGCAACACACCATAACTGAGTTAGTTGCAAATGAGGGTTTTGTTTGAAAGCCTTCATTTTACTGACTGGACAGTATATTTAATCAATGTTCATTTGCAAAATAAAGTTAGAATGGAATAAATGAAGACTTTTGGCAGTTTTTGATTGGCAAGTTTTGATCTTAGCTTGATATGTAGCACAACTATGAAAGATGTTTTCATGATAATTCAGGAAACAATACTCCATGATAAATTCTTTAAAAATTTAAAGTGCCAGAGGGCATCGATACATTTCAACTTGTTTACAAAGAAGCTGCATCTGTATTATTTGCGTAATAAAACAAAAGTTCACTTTTGAAGCGTATGTACGTATGTAAAAGTGATTAAAACAATTTAAGGCTGCTAACAAACAAGAGCGAGTAAGTTCTTTACAACCGCGTTTAATATTTTTAAAGGCACATGGTCGGCAAATTGTTTTTTTTTTGTAATTCGTAAATTTCATCGGCTTTTTGTACAAGTTCAGTGATTTTATGATTTAATGAAAAGTACCGAATAAGTACCTACCAGGTGGATTAACATATTTTTTACCGAGGCCTGGAATTCATTACTGACAAAAAGACGCTATGAAAATCTCTATCCTCTTGATCGTAATAACCCATTTGCTAAGCAATAATAGAACCAATTGAAGGTCTAGCTATTTTTCCATAAAAATATGGAAAAATATTTGAAAAGCAAGAGAAAAAAATCTACAGGAACATAGCAACATAACAATTCTCGGATAATTCAAGTAAACAAATCGAAAGAAGGAGGGACAAAAGTTAAGAATAATTTGTGTATCGTCCTTAAATAAGTCAATGAACTTGATGCTTCATGAATGAATCGATAAATTATATTTTTTTATATTTTGTTTAGAAATTATGAAGTCATAGATTTTACGTTTCTAAATTCGTTTATTACTGATTTTGAAGGTTGCAATATAATGATCCTCTCTTTAATACAGGCGCAGAAGGCTGGTGTCAATTACTGCACGAGGAATAACCCTACTTAATTAAGCGTACATGAAGAAGGGTTGCGTTCACTGTAGGCATTAACAGATTGAGTTTTGAAATCGAAAAGTTTATCGTCAGCTATTTTATATACAATTGACAGGGTTTCATATGCATAGATGAACAATGTGACTGGAATAATAACGACGTCTGAAATAGTAAGTATTAAGGCCTTGCTGCGATATTTTTTCCAATAACATGCCTCGTATATTAATGGAATTCAATTTCGCATCATTTGCGTCCTTTTTGCTTTTTCATGCTGTTATAAAACAAAATTCCAAATCCCAATTAGCATCGCAATTACGTTCGCATCTTATAAATTGAAAGTTACTCAGCTTTGCTTTCAAATTTTGTATTAAGACATTGCTTTCATCCCACGTCATTATTTTGAAGATTTTAAATAGTATCTAACTGTCAGTTCTCGGAAACTACAGGAAATTTCGCTGGTATTTTGAATCGATAAAAGGGAATGATAATACATAATGCTAATAATTTTGAGTTGAGGGCTTTGAAGGTCATAGACCTGTTGATTGTAATATCGCCGCGAGGGCGACACAACCAGTTGCTGCAATTCTATTGTGTAAGAAGGTTGTTGCAGGCATGTTTCACTGTACGCTTTCCATACCAACGGCTACAGGAATCGGGTCAGTTTTTGATAGAATCGCGTACGGCTGTCTAGTCATGCGTAATGTTGGGAGTTATTTTAGTATAAATTAATCTATATGCATAATTAGGCAAGCGAATATGTACGTCCCACGTGTAGTAATGCAAAACCATTAATCCATTCTAGCAGTGATGATGCCTTCGTGCATTGATAAAAGGGAAAAATCATACTAGAAAGTGTCACAAAAAGCCTGGGGGTGGACTAGATCACATTTTTTTCGATCATTTTGAATATCGACCATTCAAAAAAACGTTCTTGAATCTTCTAGTGGGGACCTTTGGGGAAAACAATGTTTAAGGTCATTCAATACGAAATTGTAAATGATCGTCCCATTTTACAATAGCAAACACCTTCGTCGAATGCAATCATGCGAAGAACGGATAATTCCTAAGTTCTATCAGTGGATTAAGTCGGGTGCCTAAGCAAAAATTCTACGGATGTACACATACTGTCAGCACACACACATGCTGGCTGTAAAAATTGAGACAGACGTACCTCAGTTTGTCGTGAAGTTGAGTCGATCGGTATTCAACACTATGGGGTCTCCGCCTTTCATCGTTTTTTTTTAGCAATCATAAGGCCTTTCGGTATATAACTTCTTTGTTGTACGAGAAAGGAAGAAAATGTATATGTAGTAAATATGCGATCGTTTAAGCGGTAGTACAATGATTAGCGAAAAAGTCAACAACATACTATTAACTGATTAGTCAGCAACGGCGCGTTTTGAAAATACATATGGATTTCAAAAATTCGATATGTTTCCAACTTTCCTGATTCCCCACGTAGTGTTTTTGTATCAACCAATAAAATTAAAGTTCAATGGAATGAATGAAGATCGGCAGTTGTATCAAGGTGATTTTGCATCCCTTTATGATATGTAGTATACCAATTAAAGTACATTTCGTAAAATGAAACCAACAATTCACATAAAATATAAATTCTTTAAAAAAAAGCTGCACAATATAAATACAGAGGGCATGAACGAACGTTATGTTCAACCAATCTATATGCCCATAAATTACACCAGGATCATTCCACCCAAACCAACCAAACCACCCAAACCAACAAGGAGAAGCCTGTTTCAATGACACGCCTTCTTCTTTCCTTCCATGCATGACAAACAATGGCAGCAAACGTAACGAGCGCACGAGAAAGCATGTACGTAGGTATGCGATTTTTATTTAACGACGTTTAAACTTTTACAGCTGTATTGGTCGTTGCCAGTTCATCGAAAGCAGTTCGGGTCTTCACTCCGCGTGTGTGTTCGTCCATTAAGGTTTTGTAGTTCCAACATTTTAAGCTTTGGAAAACTAGCTTAGCAGTCATCATCGTAATAAAATGAAAGAAGCAACATAAAATATCTATGCATAAGTCCGTTATATACACGGTGCGAAATTCTATTCACCGCATGCAGAAATGCTACACCTTTAATTTGTTTTACTCCAATATTGTGCGGTTACTTGCCAAGTTTTTTTAAACTTTATTAAGTGTTATTTTAATCTCCAGATTATGTTCAACCCCGTACTTGTTAAATGGACACGGTCGGTTGTAAAAGCTGAAGCTGTTCTTTAAATAGTGTTCGTTAAAGTAGTCGCTAGATTATTCGCCAGTTGGTTTGAGCGAGACAGAGTATATGTCAAAAAAATTAACCAGCAATCGCTGGGTGTATTGTTCGAAATGAACGTTTATCAGCAATGCACTTTCTGCTGTATACAGATATAGATCTCGCATAATTTATCAGTGACCCATAACATTTTTTTCTTTGAATTAATTTGAGTACTGCAATCAACCAGAACAACATGAAAGCTATTGCGATTCTTTTTTTATTAGCTTATTCTTAATGTAGGCTACTGGCTCACCAGTTACGCGGCTGGGTCCCATGCGCCGAGTTGTGTGCCATGCAAAAGTAAATAAACCAATGTCAAATAGATGCGGAGCTTTCGGTAAGCTTCTTCACATTCGCTTGTGGCAAAGTGTAGCAGTATATTGTCGTCCCTTTACGAAAAGATGAAAAGATATTTTTCCAAGTGAAATTGTTCGAGGTTTTCCAGTAGTTTTTTGCTTTTCTTTCGCCTGTGTTGGGTGTTCGGGATATTATTGTTTAAGTGGATATTAGTAGTGCAAAAATTATGTTTAATTTGTGATGTAATATTCTACACTTAAATTGAGTAGTACCATTAATATGACACATGTTACCTCTAGCGGGCGAGAATCACAATATTGATTGCAGTATTCAAATTAATTCATGAAAAAAATGTTACTTACGTCCTTTTGAAAAGTTAAGCGAGAATTCATGAAAAATTTTACTTTAGGTCCTTCTGAAAAGTTATGAGGGAAATGTAATAAATGCGTAAAAGCCAAAATAGAACTTTTTGAAACTTGCAATTGTTCTGATTGTTTGTTGACTTTTTGTAAATTTATTGGTCAATATTTAAGAAGTGCAGTTAAAAAGAAGAAAAGTATACTAGTTTATTCAAACTTGATTCAGACTATCTTTGAAAAGGGTCAAACTTGTTTACTGTTTTTTCAAATGGATATAATCGAAAACGACCTTCCTACAAAAAAGTGTTGTAAGGG